>NC_071574.1:40737609-41042771 GCF_024509145.1 Vidua macroura | reverse complement strand
CAGTTCTTTCTCCCGAATACAGGAATAGAGGCGCATTAGACATGCTTATATTTCTTAATGTGCCTGCGGGAGAAATAATCCGGTACAGCTCTCTTCCCATGCCCCTCAGATTCATAAGTAATCTGGCTCTTTGGGGCTAGCAAAGTGTAGAGCTCAGCTCACAATCAGGTCTCCTGTGTTTTACTATATGTATGGCTGTTTTTCCTGGCGTCTGACAGTGATACTTCATGCTGAATTCTTTCTTGCATATTTATGCATTTATTTAGTAGCAGATGTTTACTTCTGATGATTTATGAGGCAATATTACAGAGACTGAGCACATTTAATGTGTTTTATAAGTGGGATTATTTCAATCCTACTTAAAAAAAGATTTCGTGTCAAAACTTAACTCTAAACCACACCTTTAAACTCCCTGCCACATTCACACAAAATAATCACAAATCAAATGATTGAAGGAAGCTGAAGAGCAGTGGCAAGCTCTAGATTTGTGTATGTGTCTTTTGCTCTTTGGGGTTGGAAGCTGAGGTGGAAAGGGGGCTCAGGGGGCTCAGCTTTGCTGGGTCATAGGGGAATTTCTCCAGCTACTCAGCAACCCAGTTTCTTGCATTGTTCACAGGAGATTCAACTCAGTAAGAACTACTTCAAAGGCTCTATAGAGCTTATGCGCTGTGTCTTGTATTGAAATGCAACAAGGCTGTTTGAACAACTACGATGAAGATTTAAGGATCTTAAGACCTTCTAGGCTCTATTATAAATTAACACTGATTTTAAAAACAGGGAAGGAAAGAGAGTTTGACTCTCTTCTTTCTGTTTTCTTTCCTCCACTCCTCAAGACCCTAAACTTGTGTCCAACCAGTAACAAAAAACAGACCATTATACTTATATTTCCATAACCATGGTGACCTAAACTTCTAATTAACAAGTCAGTTAAAAGAAAGTCTTTGAAGACCATTTATGGTCTCAAGAGATGAAAAAATCTGTAATCTGGACAAAGATACAAAGGAAGTTAGGAGTGGAGAATGATCCTTTTATGTTCCCTTATTAAAGTCAAGGGCATTTTCTCATAGCCAACCACTGCTCCTATTAACTGTCTAAAACTCAAATCACATAATATTTATAGTGAATATTTATGAAAATAATTAATGAAGTAAATTTTCTAAAATAAAATTTGGAAAATGGAATTTGACAAACAAATAAGAGAAAAGTGACAATAATTAAAAATAAACAACCCACAAGAGAGGAAGAAGTCTACATCTTCACTGCATGTTGTCTCTTGGACAATTATTTTCCCTATTTTGCAATCAAACATCTGTATTAGACTTTTGCTCCAGCTCTATACACAAACATACATGGATGTAATGATGAAGTAGGTGATACTTAGCTTTCCTGAAGATTGTATTAGCAATATTTCAGCAAAATGAGAGGAAAAGAGTTCCAAAGATATGCTGAAAGTTATATTCACATCAAGGAATTTTTACAGCCTATATTTTACTCATAGTTGTGTAAGAACTTGACCCCACATAATTTAATTGTAGTTCAAATACTTCTTTGAATTTAATTCACTGACCATCAAGTCACAGAATGCTTGCAAAATATTAAAATTTTCTAATTTCTCTAAACAATTGTGACTTTTCATTAAATCAGTGTGGCTTTTACTGTTACCAAAGACTTGGCTAGTTAAAGGTTAGTATATCACAGTCCAAGTACAATCCATCAGACACCACTGTTCACAGTGGCACTTATAAAAAATGGGACTCACCTATAAAGTAGGACAGCAGTATTGCCAGCAGCACTGAGACCCCTACAGCACAGAGTGCAGTACATTTCCAGCTACAGTACTTCGAAGACTTCTTGAATTTAAAAGCACTTCTGGATAGAGTGTTCCTAGGTAGTGGCCGAGTAGGAGGGGAATAAACAGACCCGGATGCCATTGTGTACCCTGGCGTTGCAGTACTGAACAGCGGTGTGGTCCCTGTTCCTGTTTTGAATAGGAAATGCCTGTGAAAGAAAGAGCATATGGTAAAGTATAAAAGTAAATCAAGCTGGAGCACAGGCAATCATAATTCTTTTGTTTGATGTTGCCTATTTTTCAAATAGCTAACAACATCCAATCTACAAAGGGTCATAGAAGCAATAACTTGTCATGACACTCACATATAAAAAGACACTTTCCCTTTAAGTAAAGACCAAAGCCCCCATAACATTAATAATACACTGGTATCCAGACAGGAAACAGAACTACCCAAAATACACTGTAGCAGGGAGGAAGTCTCTCATAGTTTATCCAACAAGTAGGGACAGGCTTTCTGCTGCTGTTTATTTGTGTTGGCTTCTGCAACAGACTACAGGGAACTCCATTAAAAGGTCAATAATGAGCAATGTGACTGCAGTCCACACTACTTATCACAGCTTTCCCAGGTTAAGTACAAAGAAAACAGCAATCTTTCAGTTACAGACTTTTGGCAACTTCTTCAAAAATAGTCAGTTAAAAATTTCTTTTGGGTCTGTCCTAAGTACTCAGTTCACTAATTCACATCTACTTGCACATATTCCTTACACAAAAAGATCTCATTATGAATGCAAGGAGCTAGCTACAGCCTAGGAGTAGTAGTCTAAATAAATATATTTACTAAGTGTTCAAGAAGGCAAAAAACCAGCAACAGATATGAAAGAAAAGTCAAAGTTAAGCACACTGTGAGTTACCAGTTCATTTTTTCAATTAAAATCTCCAAAGGAAATATTACTCCCTGAGCTTCTATATAGTAGAATCCTTTATTTTCAGTTCATGCAATCATAATTACTTTGAAAGAGTCTCTAAACATGGCATATTCTACCTGGAGTTTTTCTCCAGATGCACATGCACAACTCTACGAACAACAAAACCTCATTCAAAGAAAGGTCTGTACACCAGAGGTTTCCCACCAAGTTGTTATGCTGGCAACTCTGTAGCATATGGCTTGCCCTGATCTAATTATGCCAACACAATGAATACATTATATCTAAAACTGGTAAGAAAGCATACTGTGGAAACTTTGAACTTACCAACACACAGCTAAACAGAACCAGAAAGGTGTTTGGGTTTTGTCATAGCTAAGACACACATGAATTGCTGATACCCAGGTCCTCCTGAAGGTAAGTGCATGCCTACACCGTATTTGCCTCCTGCCTGTCATTTATACAGCACAGCTCAGAGGATCCAGCACTAACTGAGCCAGCTGTGCAGGGGAAAAGCCTTTCTAGGTACACCACGTGGCACTGTGAACTGCTTCTTAGCTGATGGGACTTCGATTCTCTGGAACACATGCTCAGATTCTTGCATAGTAATGGACCAATTTACACTGTAGAGACACTAGAAATTAGTTTGCCCCACTGCAGCCTGAGAAAAATACCAGCAGTTGATAAACAAGATTCGTTGTTTACAGGTGATTTTGCTATGGGAAGTTAACAGATGAATTACAACATCTTGGCATAGGCCCTCTACTTGAAAATATTTGCATTACAAACATGATTTCATGAAATATTTTACATAGGTTGCTTCATTCTGAACAATATTAAACTTGATGGCAGCAACAACAGAAGCTTATGCACTAGATCTACTGGTGTGCAGCAGCACATCCCAAATTTTTTTAGCTTCGGAGCTCAAGTACAGTCAACAATCTCAAAAGGCAAAGCTCTGGTAGCGTAAATCCTGTCTAAGAAGACACTTCATTCAAAGTTATGACATTTTCAATGTAGCAAAGACCAAAATAATAACTAGCCCTATGTAAAAATATTTACAACAGCATTACTTGGATTGTACAGCTTCAGAGAATCACGTAAATTCATTAAGTCCTGATAAGTGTCTTATCCACTTGACCTTTATTGCGCTTTCCTTCCTGGCTACATATGGTAAATGCTATATCCAGGTGTATTTCACAAACAGATCCCAAAAAACCCCACTAAACACAAAGGTAGCTGTTTCCCTTTCCATGTGCAATGTGTATTGTTTTGGGGGACAGAAGGAAAGCCATACAATAGATACAATAATACTCCTATACATGAGCTTGCTGTTAAAAATAAGAAGCTGCCTGACCAGCCTGCAATTTTCACACCCTCCTTCTTCTGCTGTTAGATTCAACAGACTAAAAATGGGAATTGGCATTATATGAGCACTTGACTAGAACTCCAATATACTTTAAGTTTTAAGAAAATAGCGCAATAAAACAGTCTGCCACTGATATTTTCCTTTTTTTATTTTCTCTGAGAAAGTGAGAATTGATGTTGGCTTTGGTAGACCACAGACTACTAGAGACTAATCCATATTCTCAAAGCCTTTGAGGAGTTAATCCTATAGATAAACTCCAGAGATGACGGCAATGGTGTGAACTGTCATAACTCTGACAATCCACCTCAGGCATAAAGGTAATGAAAAGAAAATTGTAACTGTTATATGTGAATCTTAGAAAAATGTAGGTTGGAAATGACCCTTAAGATCACTGAGTCCAACCGTTAACTCAACACTGCCAAGTCCATCTCTAAACCATGTCCCCAAATGCCACATCAACACATTTTTTAAATACCTGGAGGGATTATGACTCAACCACTTCCTTGGGCAGATTTTTCTGATGCTTGACAACCCTTTCAAAAAAGAAGTTTTTCCTAATATCCCATCTAAACCTCCCCTAGTGCAACTTGAAGCCATTTCTTCTTGTCCTATGGCTTGTTACTTGTGAGAGGAGAATAACCCCCACCTGGCTACAACCTCCTTTCAGGTGGTTATAGAGAGTGGTAAGACCCCCCCCCCCCCCAAGCCTCCTTTTCTCCAGGCTAAACAACCCCTGCTCCCTCAGCTGCTCCTTATAAGGCTTGTGCTCCAGACCCTTCACCAGCTTCACTGCCCTTCTCTGGACCTGCTCCAGGACCTCCACGTCCTTCCTGAACCAGGGGCCCAGAACTGGACGCAGCACTCGAGCTGTGGCCTCATCAGTGCCAAGTACAGAGGGAAGATCCTTTCCTGATCCTGCTGCCATACTATTTTTGAGGCAGGCTAGGAAGCCACCTGGCCTTCTTGACCACCTGGGCATACTGCTGGATCATGTTCAGCTAGCAGTCAGCCAGCACTTCCAGGGCTTTTCTGCAAGAAGCTTTCTAGCCATTCTTGCCCCAACTGGTAGCACTGCAGGAGGTTTTGGTGACCCAAGTGCAGGACCCAGCACTTGGCCTTATTTAACCATATACAGCAGGCCTTGGCCTATTGATCCAGCCTGTCCAGATCCCTCTGTGAAACATTCTATCCTCCAGCAGATTAACAGTCCCACCCAGCTTGGTGTGTCTGTGAACTTGCTGAGGGTGCACTTAATCTCTCCATTAATAAATCATTGATAAAGATTGTTGATAACAGACAAAGCATCATCAGCTGGGCAAGTGAGGCGATTATCCTGCTCTGCTCTGCACTGCTGGGCCCTCACCTTGAATATTGTCTGTAGTTCTGGGCGCCACAATATAAGAAGGTTATAAAGCTATTAGAGAGCGCCCAAATAAGGGCCATGAGGATGGTGAAGGGCTTTGAGAGGAAGCCATATGAGGAGAAGCTGAGGTCACTTGGTCTGTTCAGTCTGGAAAAGGGGAGACTGAGGGGAGATCTCATAGCAGTCTACAATTTCCTTGTGAAGTGGAGGGGCAGGCACTGATCTCTGTGGTGATCAGTGACAGGACACAAGGGAATGGCCTGAAGCTGTGTCAGAGGAGGTTGAGGTTGGATATTAGAAAAAGGCTCTTCACCCACAGGGTGGTTGGGCACTGGAACCACTGGAATTCTACCAGGGTAGAGGTCACAGCACCAAACCTGACAGAGTCCAGCAAGTGTTTGGACAACACTTTTGGGCACATGGTGTGACTCTTGGGGAAGGTCCTATGCAGGGCTGGGAGTTGAACTCGATGATCTTGGTGGGGCCCTTCCAATTCAGCTTCTTCTGTGATACTGGGAAATTAAACAGGACTGGGTCCCAATACTGAGCCATTGGGAACACCACTTGTGACTGGCCCCCAGCTGGATGTAACTCCACTCACCACCCTCTGGACTTGGCCATTCAGCCACTTTTCTACCCAGTGAAGAGTACACCTGTCCACGGCGTGATCAACCAGTTACTCCAGGAGCATGCTGTGGGAATTCAGCAGTAGGAATTCAGGAATGTGTTGTCTTAGGCAGCACACAGCACAGCTCCTCACTTTAAGCTATTCTCCTTTACTTTGAATCCCGTGAATACAATGCCAGAGTGGTTGCACCATCTGGCTGAACACTGAGGGAAAAATAATGACAGAAAAGTCAGTCTGGCATCTTCATGTGGGTTAAGAAAATTTGTTTGGATATCTCTATTTCTAATGAGTGGAGTTACTAACAAAGTTGTCAGAGACTCTCCTGCTACATTAACTCCAAGTGATAAGTATTTAAAGTGTAATGCTATCAGACTTGCACATCTTGTCTGCCTCACTGAGCCATGCCAAACTGTTCCTGTGAGACTCTTGGAAGGATATGGCATCTGACAACAAATCCAGGCTGCTTCCAGATAATGCTGAAATTCTTATGCTCTTGAAATATAATCCATCCACAGATGATTTAAATTATCTATATATCTTTCTACCTTGTCTTTTCAAACTATGGAACTCAAATAGCTAATTTCTAAAGCCTAAAATGTTTGCACAACTTGACCAGGTACTGACTTACAGGAAATTACACCTATTTCATCTCATAGGGAGCTTATAGCATCTGCAGTAGTGTATCTTTGCTTCAAAATTGATCTCATAACATGCACTTGCTACATCTTCACGTAAGCAGCACTTTAAATATTTTATAAAGCTATGGAGTACAAAACTCCAGTGAATCATGCTAATATTTTACAAGACAAGCCAGTTCTGTATTATTAAATAATTCAACTTCTAAAGCAAATAATATTCTACTTTTACATTTATTCAATATATATTTATATTTCACAAATGGTAGACATTTTACTTAAGCTTTTGCCCTTACCATTAAAGACAGAAATACAGCATAAAAACTCAAAGGTGTCAGCTCAGAAAAGAGAAGCATGTAAATAAAAGTAAAATAATCATGTTTTTAATTTTACTCAGTACTCTTTGAGCATCAAGTGCTGATGTGCATTGGCTGACAGGCAGATGGTTTCTTCCTTCTCACACTGGTGGGGAGAGAGGGCTCACAGCAAATCAGATTTTTTTTGTGCTGCCACTTCCTCTGTGGAAAATAAAACTGAAGCATTCTCTACTAAATTCAGTAAATAGAAAAACAGAAAGGGAAAAAAAGTGATAAAAACCATCCATGAGTTTGGCAGAAAGATGAAGTTAACTGAAAACTGTGTCTTTATAGAAATGGAGATAGACTATCAAAATATTCAAGGACAGTAAGACTCAGCCCAGAAGCCTGAGTACTTTTGATATAAGAGAGCCAGGTGTCCAGCAACAGAAATGTGAGTTAGAATAACTTTCTTCATGAAAGGATCTATGACAAGAACTTTTGACCGCAGTTTAGAAGAAAATGGATACTATGCATCAATGAATGCAGTATTATATAAACATATCTGGAAAACCCTAGACTCCAGATTGGCAGAAGCTGAGATTTTATATAAATAAACTATCACCATGCAAAAAAGGAATATTACACATTACTTTATAAATAGACTGGTATCAACTGGAATAGAGTTATTGCATAATTTTAACATTTCTAATGTGATTTTTACATTAGATATATGACTTTTTTATCTTATGCTGAAATTGCTCCACCTTGCTAAAGAACAATTTCCCTAATTTTGGGCATCATATATATAGAAAGCTTTGCAATACTTGGAAGACGTAAAAATGCCTTATCATTTAAAAAAAAAAACAAAACTTTTTTGGCAGCATTTTGGTTCTGTTTTAAATTATTTCGTAATGTGCAACCCAGCCAACAGAGTGCTCAATCACATGGCAAGTATGTCACACCCTATTAAAAGTCACACAGGACTTCAACAAAAACTCACACTAAATATGGAATTGTGAATAAGGCACAGCAAAATTGTATATGAAATATGATGCATATTTTATCAGAATATGCATCATATTTTATCACCCTGCCAGTGAAATTGAATGGCAGCTACTGTTACTTTGTGCAACATTATTATTTAGTCTGCTATCACAGAATAAAGGCCAACATTGCTAGGCCTTATGCATATAAGAACTAAACACTCCTCATCTTAAGAGCTATAATACCACTGATTCAGAATAAAACTGTATTTAGAATACATGTGTTTAAAAACCCTAAATCATTTAATCCTAAATATTTGGATCTTGTATATCATTGTACACTAACAGCATCTGAAAAATATGGAGGAGAATAAATCTATTAATTTGGTTGTGTTTCTGAATAGAGAGATTCCATTGTGATCAGTAAAAAATGCCCTAGTGCTACAGGTTTTCTAGCAGCCCTGTCTCCTACACTGTCCTAAATGCAATGTTTGGTCAGTTCCATGATGGTCCAGTTAGTGATAAATGGTTCTACAGATCATTACAGCCCACCGCTAGAAGGAAGACAACTGATGAAGAACAGCTTCAACACTCAGAAGACTGCACTACAAAAGGCACCCAAGGTTAGAAATTATCTTTCTACTTCTGATGGAGGTGTCTGTCTAAAAAGCAGTGTAAGGGGTAGGATTCCTGAAAGAATATGCAGAACAATGCAGAACAACCAAAAATGGTGGAGAAAGAGATAACTTACCTGACAGTGAGCAATTACAGAAGTTGTGTAAAACTGTAACCAAATAAGCAGAAACAGGAATTACTGTAGTAGGGTAGACCATCAGGAACACCCTGTCTGAAAGTGGCCAGTACAAAGGGAGGGAATTAATGCCTTCCAGTCTGTTTATTCACTGACAGCTTGCTCTTTCTCTAAACAGCCCAAAACTCATGCTCTCACTGATGTCTCGTGGCATTTTGTTCTGCAGGCTAAACATGCACTATATCAAAATGTATTTTCTTCTATCAATTTCAATTTAAATTCAACTGATTATTTCCTTGTTCTTGTATAATGAGTATGTACTGTTTGCCCTGCAGTACACAAAGACTAGTTTTTATAATACTACTATTTGGTTCACTTTATTTTTAGGGTAAAACACACAAAAGCATTAAGAACTAATTGCCTAAAGCAAAAAAGCAAAATTTAGGCTTTTTATGGGTCAGGCAAAGGCAGCTGTGGAGATGAGGAAAGCTATTTTCAGATACCTGTTGTTTCAGTGCAGAATAAATCAAAACTGACATTTGGAAGTTGACAGAATAGAAAGTGACTTGAAGAGAGGTGAAAGAGAAAAGAAAAACTATCCTTAACATGTTTTGCATTTTTTTCTTTTACCTCTAGGTATCAAAATATCCACATATATTTAGATATATCTGGGATGCTCTAAAACTTTCTTTTATGCAAGCAAAAAGTCCACTAATCTGTTTTATTTGACTCATCTGTTGCCCTTGAAATTTGAGAAAAACTCTGGACACAATAGCAATCACCCGCAGAGAAGACCACTGTTGACTCCAAAGATCACTGTACTTTACTGGACTCTTCCAGCTAAGGCAATAGCATTCTTTTTTTCTGTAATCACAAATTAAATATTTTGTGAAATGAGCACACCAATTTTCACATTGTGGAGCACAGGTTAATCTTCCCCTCAAACCAACTCAAATCTGCCAGTATCTATCTCTATTAAAAATTATCTATTTGCCTCTAAGGTGTGTTGAATCTGTGGACATTATTACACAAATTACCACATTTTTAAGCAGGCCCAGGCAAAATGTCTTATGCATTCTGTTAAGGTCCTCAATCTGTTAGCCTAGATTCACTCCAAGGCACAAGAGGTAATAGACCTTAGACACTTGGGATTAGAAACACATCAACTGCGTTGTCCTAAGGCTCCAGAGGTGGAAAAAACTTCTATCAAATCCACTTTGAGTGAATGCAAGTTGAGCGAAATTTAAATTTTAGTGTATCAGGACCCAACTCCTCTGCTCAGAATTCAACAGTACTCCTAATGACCCGGGTTTCATGTTTAATATAAAGGTATTGTTGAATTCCTAGGAATAAAAACTTAACTATTCTGTATTGTATTGAACAGAACTGTGATGATTGTTCACCTGAACAAAAAATAACCACCAGATTTTCCCCCCACATGGTCCCAATTCATAATGCACCTATCTGGAGATAGAAGTAATCAGTAATTCTGCTTTTCAATAACATAGTGGAACTTTCTACAAAAGTTTGGCAGCACCATGAGGCCAATATAAGCAAATAAGACATAAGGGTAGCTGAAATTTTATCTTTTTATTTTCCTGATGTTTTAAATGGGAAGAATAGACTTTCAGACAGAATACACTTCTAAGGTTTGGGAGCTCTGCCTCAAGTACATCATCACTAACACATGCAGAGATAGTGCACATCTATCTGTGTGTAAAGACTTAGAAGTTTGTCATTTCCATACAAAGAAATCAATTAATCTTAAGAAAGTTAAAGAAAGGAGGGATAAATCCAGTTGCAGCTATTTTAGTTTGCTCCAACTTCTCTCATTTAAGATTTTGTTTTTGTCTCTCCCTGACTTTCTTGAATGCAAACCAGCTGAATTTTTCCCTCCTGGGAGTGGGTTATCATGCTTTTTTGTTTGTTAAAAAAACCCTATGACATACATTACCCGTCAGAACAAGGAGAAAACCATTAAATGTGGAAAAGATGGTGGTCCAAGATTGTGATCAATCACAGTACTGCACCTACTGACTGGTGTGCCCCCTCTCTGCTGACAGACCTTATTCATGCTGGATTGAACTGGGTCTTCTGAGAGAGACCATGACCCTCACCTGCCACCTGCCATTAGAGACCTCTGCCTGATTCACTAATGGATAGATCACATCAATAAATACAAGTCCTTGCACTGAGTTGAGGAAACAGATAGAAAGAAAAGATTAATCTCTGCCGACTAACATTATAGGAAAGATGTAAAAGATAACAGAAATTACTGGCTAGGTTTCATGCGAACTCTGGTTCATTGTTGCATGAGAAAAACTTTCCCAGCAGGCCCTAGCAGGAACTGGATTTTTGTTTCTCTGTGAACACTTTATGCCTGTCTTTATCTTCTTGTAACATTCTTCTGAGATGAAACCTTGTAGCTGGTGGTGTTTGCCCTTAGCACCGGCTTATGACTGACTTCCACAGAACCATATGGCTGCATTTAACATAACTCCAAGCCAGCACAGAAACTGAGTTATGCTGTGAATTTGTCTTCGTTTATTTTCTGGGAGGATTGCAATAAAAAAAAAAATCTTAGGAAGAAATAAAAGTGAATTTCCACCTCCTTGGAGTCATTATTAATACTATCACAATCCTGAAAAAGCTTCAAGATCACAGCAGATGAAATGATGATCAAAGTTTGGGGGAAAGAAAGAAAGAGAAGACGGCTATTATCCCAGATATTACCCATATGTAAAAACAGAGGAAACATCTGTGGGAAATGGAGATAAACCCCTTCTACCAGATTATTCAAATGTTTAAGAAAAGCACTTTACATATGGCAACACTTGCTTGAATTTGGCTGAGTTTACACCAAGCACCTGCAATCTTTGCAAACTGAACACTGATATCCAAGAAAGAACGAAAGTCCTACTAGGGCTAAAGTGTCTTCCTTACAGCTTGTGTGTTCTTCCACATCTGTCTCCTGCAGGCTACAGCTCCACTGCTGGCTGCTGGAAAAAGAATGGAGAAGTCAGGCATAGCAACTTGCACCTGAAGCTTCAAAGAGCAATTCAGACAAGACAGTGTTCCAATCTGCTGTGAAAGTCACCACGACATGATGAATTGAAGGACTGAATGCTGACAAAAGCCCCAAACTTCCTCTCCCTCGGTGTGTTAGAAAAAAATCTTCCTTTTCATCACCCTTACCTTCTTGGTGGTACAAGAAAGAATATAGTGCTACAGGATGGAAAGGGCACCTGTTATCCTCTTACTTGTTTCTCCAAATTCAGATTTGGGCTGCTAGTTCTGGAGCCCAGAGAAGGAGTAGTTAGTTTCTGCATATCTAGGATCGGAAGAACCAGAATAATCAGATGGCTCAGCCAAGCCTGCTCCTTTGTGCTCCTCTGCTATGCTGCACTCTGTGAAGATGAATAAGGGGAACAAACAATGCTAAAGCCACACTTTGCAGAGATGAGCAAGACAGTCCAATGCAATGAATACCTTGTGCTGGGTGAACAAGGAAAGAAACTTGGCTCAGCTGTAGCCACTCATACTGTTCATTGCAGGACTGTCCCACTACTTACTTTCCAGATGAGAGTGAAACTAGATATATGTATTGCTGAAAAAAATATCAAGTAGTTCTGTTGCCTTACAGGCTTCCTCTGGGTCTCTCAGAGGACTAGTAATCACACAGACTTCCACCTATGTTACAGTAAGTGACTTGGCTCTTGATACTGTTGGTGATGTTCACTTCTGAAGAAGGCAGCAGATGGGAGCAAACTTGGCAGCCCTTTACTGCACTTCTGTATATTGAATTCAGTATTTCTGATACAATATTCCTGTTATTACAGTTCTCCTCTCTCCAAAGGAACAGCGAGCAGAGGAAAGCATCTGAATTTTGCAGTGAGGACCTGAAATGCTTATGTGAGCAGTAAGGATTTGTATTACACTTCCTTATCTTCTCTGCTTTTCTCTAATCATATCCCCTACCAAGACAGTCAGAAAAGTTGTCTCTGAGATGAGGCACTTAAACCGTAGCCAGTTCCTATCTTAAACATTGAATAAGTTACACTTTCCAAGCAGAAAATCAAAGGAATGCAGAGTACAGCTACTCCTCCAATCTTTTTATTACCTTTGCTGTCTTCATAAAGTTGAAAGAGAACAATTACTCTAAATGTCTCATAAGGCACACAGAGAGTATTTCAAAAAGAAATATAGTTTAAGAGGGACCCAGAGCTGCATTATGTACCAAAAGATTAATTCAGAAGCTGGAACAAAGGTTGAAATTTTGTCTGGACTGACTGAACACAGTCTCTCATATGCAACATGCCACATTTCATAGAACTGAGAGACCACCATTCACAGATTCACAAAGGCAGAGGATTACATCTTGTGCCCAGAGGAGGGTGACGCTTTATATTTTATGGTACTCATTTTCACACATGCCTTTTTGCAGATGGTCTTCTCTTCATGCAATCAGCATTATCAGAGATACTGAATGCAGGCACTATACAGTCATCCAGGTCTTTGTTTTGGTATTGTTTCCTCACCTATTTGAATGTGACAGAAAGAATCTCCAGAATCTGTTAAAACCCCCTTCTGGTTCAACTTGATCTGCACTTACTGGGATGGCAAGCTCAGCTGCAGTCAAGCAACTGCAGAAAGAAGTTAGCTTTTAATTTTGCAAGTTTTTTGTGCTAGCTTTATGTTTTTTTTTTTTTTTTTTACTAACGTGATTTTATTTAAGAAAGTTTGAAGAAACTTTAGAAATCATATTGAAAGCTTTCTCATCTCCATAGGCCATCACAGATAGAAAATCTATAGTTTGATTATTTCTGGCCTCTGTCACTAGTAGAGAATATGCCAGTAGCCAAGGTTTCTCCCCATCCTGAGTCAGTGCCATAGGTGATGAGGTGCATCCAATTCAAAAGGATTTCACAAATAATCACAAGCAGTAAAGGACAAGAAATTATCTCTGTTTTCATTGTAGATACTCAGCCTCTAGTCCTCTAGCATTTCTTCTATCTCCCACTTTGCTTAACCAACCAGTCTCAGTTCCTTCTTATGGACTACTCCATCTACCCATTTGGACACCCACTCCTACCCCTTTTGTACTCTTTCAGTTTTCTCCTCTACCACTCTTAAGTTTAATACAGCATGCCCTAAACTCAGCTCGCCTGAACTTTCTCCCAGATGACAAAAATCCCAAATCAACCTCCTGGCAAAGAATTCCTACTTAAATACAACAGAAATTTTCTAACATTGCAAATGTATGAAATTTTCAGAATATGTGGGGACAACAGACAATATAGAATACAGAATATAGAAAAATACAGAAATAGAAAATACTAGCAAGCTTTATCTATAAGTAATATAAAGACAGTCATTTGCCGGTAGTGAATCTTACATATTTTCAGATTTTGACACCTAGGTAACTTAGGGAAGAGGACTATCAGGTTAGGTAAAAGGAAAACAGACCTCTTACTTCAAACTAAGCTGATTTGTCAATAGGGACACAGTAACATATGTTTGTACATCAGAGAAAAGAATAAAGCCAACAATACATACCACTAAAATACATTGAAATTTCCAGCTGTCTTATGATAATTAATGCACAGTGAATAAATCTCTTGAAGCTATAAACAACTATTCTTTAGGTCTAGGCCTATGAAACATTAGAATTTCTATGTAACATGTCATTCTAAACACTAAAGTTGTCAAATTGATTAGATTAATATTCTCTCTGTAAACCATACAAATTAAGAAAGAGTATATCATAATGCATGACATGAAAACAAAGAAACAAATATATAATGATTCTAGCTGTGACACAGTATGTTAGTGACATTGATAAATTGAATCTTCATGCTGATAGCATGTTGTAGTCTCAAATCTATTATGCTTTGGAACTGATATATTATTATCTCTGGACAACTTTCACACCAGGAAATGATCCCTGCTAGCATAATTTTAAAAATGAAGGGATTACAAACAAGATAAATTTCATTGTATTGTCACCTGAACTAGTCTCAACTAACAGAAATTTCATATAACATACACCATTTGCTAAAATACTTACATTTGTTGATCCTATTACAAGCATAGAAAGCATAAACCAGGCACAGTTCCATTAACTATACTACAGCATTTATGCATCTGAACCAGTATTGTATGGTAATTATTCTACAGGGAACAATAATATTTGGCTTTGTTCTGTTTTAATACAGTATGGTTACATTTTTACTTTGAAGACAATATATTGGGATCTTCTGGCAAATATCTGCACTATCTTTGAGTTTGCTGATAATGATTGACTAATTGAATTTAACATACCATTCCCTTCCTGCTGTTGATGTTAATTTGTGGCTAAGTGAAAGCTTAAGAGTTTTTGGGAGAAGCAAATCAATGTACTTTGTCAATATATATTACAGATTAATTAGTAGGCAACTGCATATCTCCTCATTTAATCAAGTAGCACATTGTCCCTTTTATGAAGTTAGGCGCTACCATTAACAAAACAGAATTTGGACATAAAACGATAATTTTTAGTGGAGTATAAACAAACTAACAGAAAAAAGCTAAATTTATGATTAACAATTCAGAAATGGTACTGCTTTGTCAGGTTTTTTTTTTTCCTGTGTGTGGATCATAAAAGAATTACACTGATTTGGCATAAGAGTGCCAAGACATAGTTCAAAAATTAGACACAGATTACTGAAAAAGTTAAGTAGATCTGGAACAATTCTAAAATAGAAATTTCACTCAAACAAATTGAAATAATTGTTTATATGGAATTCTCTATTTACAGTTACATATTTATCAGCAGTTGCGATCTCAAACTAGCTGGCAAAAATATTACAGATTAGGTACGTAACTCCTGTTAACTTTGGTCATTCTTTATGCTATAATATATGTCATAATATTTCTTGCACATATTTGCCAAGTAGTAAATACATTACAAATGAAGGATCAGATCTGGCAAATGTGTAATCATGCAAATAGTTTACAACAGCCTGCAGAATTGGGCCATAGAGAATTAAAACAATGTCAATTGCATTCTTACTGTCTTAAGTCAAAGCAAGCAAGATTTGGCAGTCAGAGTTTACCATTTTGTATCTTCTATGAGTCAGTGTAACAAATTAGACTACTTTTTTAAAAATCAGACATAAGGATGAGTACATTTGTTCCAGATGTTTTCCTATTGCAATATTTTTTTTAAATCACACTTTGTCTTCTGTGTCAATAGTTAGCATCATGCAAACACTGAAGAGTCACATACCCATAACTGCTATCGTGATATGTTGGAGAAAACACATCCATCTCTATAAGGTTGTCATGACCATTTGCAAGGACTGCTTGACTTTCTAATTCTCTATACATAAAGATACAAAAAAATGAAATTAGAGGTGCAATTTCAAATTAAAGAACGGGGTGATCCCACAAAAAAAGAATATACTAACTCTGTTGTGTAACTTTGTGCAAAACTGTATGTGGGATTTATCTGCCTCTCATGCTGTCCCCTGAACTACATGCTGGATTGTATTCTGAAGACACTGCATTATAAGGCTGCCTTTAGGTGGCCATTACCCTTTGGTGATCCCTTATTTATGTGCAAGTCCTTGAATGAAATTCCTGACTGCTGCCTGTGGCAAGGCAGGCTTAAGGCCTGAGCAGTGTATAGTGGGGGATGTTGTTTACTTGATGAAGCTGGACCAGAGATTAATAAAAATAGAATAAAATAATAATAATAAAATAATAATGATAAAACTGAACTAAGACTATTAAAAGACAGTCTCTTGCTGGCTATCTGGCACAGCCAATCAGCAAGAAAAATATGCAGAGGGCTGGCTACCAGAGTGAATGGGGATCTCACGTTTGGCAAATGACAATGCACAGCAGCAGGAGAGGCAAAGGAAGCATCAGAGTCTCTGGTTCTCTCAGGGAATAGTGAGGAAATGAGGGAGAGAAATGAAGTAAGCCACTATTCTTTTGTTTAGAACTGCATATTTCTTTTGTCCTATCTAAAACAGGGAATGACTAACATGGGGAAAAAATACTTGTGTCCATTCTTACTTCAATGACTGTGTACCTCTGAAAATGGGAATGATAAACTCAAGGAACATGTGCAAATACTACTGAATTCTGGACTACTGGTGCTTGTCTAAGAGCCAGGGGACAAAATACACAGCATGATCAAATTCCAAGTACTTATGGTGACAGCAAGGGATATTTGAGCAGGAAAGATGCCAGAGGGATCAAGCAAAAATCTAAAGCAAGACACTATTGACATCAAAGAAAGCTTATAAGCATATGGGCTTGGTGTTTTAGGATTCAAACAGATGCTCAGTGAGAACCTGACAGTAAGAGAATGTCAGATGGCAACAGAACTTTTTTGACTTTAGTATTTGAAAACAATGCTTAATTTCTAATGTCTGTATATAATGATCCCATAATTATGGCATGTCAATTTTTCAAATGCATTCATGCTGTCAGCAATCAAAGCAGAGTCCTGTTTCTTCATTTTGCAGATCAGCAATGTGAGCATAATGCTTAACAGGGTCTTCAGAAGAGCAGGACTTGAACTCCATCCCCAGTTTCTGCCTTTATTTTGTACCATGCACCTTCTCAACAGAAGTAACATCTCTAATCAAGTCACTGTGGGAAAACCTGGAAGACTTACAGATCAGAACAATTTGAATTTGATTAAACCAGGCACTGTTTTAGTGGGTGGAATGTGTAAAATAAGTGGTTTGAGCAGACTTTAACCTCCAGCAACACTGTGCTTTTGCAGACAATCAATCAGCCTCTACACAAATTGATTTAAAACTTCCCTGGAAACTAACAACACCCTTTCCACACCTTAATCAATATTGAAAGCAATTGGATCTTTGGCAGTCCACCCCAATAGTGACATGTGTATGTTCATCACACTTTAGGAGTTTCTAAAGTCTCCACATTCTAAAATGAACTTTGAATCAAGTTTATAGAACAGTTTTGAAGAAACACATTCCAGGAAATATTTTGTCTATACTATTTCTGAGGTATTCCAAACTTTAAGTAAGTCCCTCAAAATGCTAAAATATGTTCTAGTCATCAAGTATTTCTTCAGCCAATACCTTATTTTTTTCTTGGTAAAATAAGTAGCTAAGTAGCTGAATACAGTAATGTTCCTACGACTCTATGTTTAATACTAAGTGGTAAGAGAAGACCAAGCAGTATCTGTATAAACTATGAAAAACATGTTAGTTTCTTGGCTAGTTTGTATAAAAAATTCACAGTCCATCATACAAAATGCAGCCATCTTTCAAATGAGGTATTTTTTTCAGCAAATCTAGTAAGAAAAAGCAAAGGTCTTCTTTGATTCACTGGCATGTTAGCACATATTCTGAATAAAGTTACATAATATTCTCAGAGATTTATACCTTGATTGGAATACGTCAATTTCCCCTTACCAACAAATTGATCTTTAACATTCAATGACTGAAATGAATGAGACATTTCCAAGGAAATGCACTAAGAGATGCTACCAGCTTATTTTTATCTACAAATGTATGAGTTCTAATATAGAACTCATAATGTACTTTTCCAGTGTGCATCTCTAACATTCATAATTGTGCATTAGAAAAATTCTGCACATTCAAATATTTAACAGAGAGAGCATTTGAAGAAATGATTTACTATGTATTTTTAAATATCAGTAATTTAGATCCTACTAGAACTCAAAGTCATGAGAATGTTACTACTGATACTGGTAATCAAGAAATCATTACTAAAACTAGTAGCTGAATAAAAACTTAAAGCTCAATGATAATAAAAAAACCCACTAATATTTAATTACTAAATGATAATGATCTTTTATCATATTCAAACATCTGACATGTAGTCATATATTTACATGACTTTGGCTGTCCAACCAGTTATTCAAAGAACAAAATGGAAAGATTTTGATTTCTTCAGAAGTTCATATTATTCTCTAGTGATGGCTCCTCCAGCAGATCTATTTGCTCTACAAATGAACCTAACTTACATCTGGCTAGGGAACAGTCAAATAGTAAAGATCATTAAATGCTCAAGGAAAGGTCTTGCAGATGGCAGGAAACCTACAGGAAATCTTTTACTACTTTTTTACTTTTTTTTTTTTTTTTTTTTTTTTTTTTTTTTTTTTTTTTTTTTTTTTGGTTAATGTAGATGTCACTGAGCCCAAATAGAGTGAAGACAATTTCTCTGCTTGGTAATCTCATTGTCATTTAAAGATGGCATCGAGATTAAAGAAGCATTCACATAATTCAATTTATTCAAGTTACAGTTTAAGGTCCTCATAAACATATAAGCAAAGAGTATTTTTTATTTAAAAAAAATGTGAATTGGAGTTTCTGTTGGACATCATTGACCTGTAACCTCACAGTTCATCTTTTTAGCCAATAACAGTAATTCTTCATACAAATCCATTAGCTCTTGTTAATAGTACTTTGCACAGAGCCAAATTGCAGTATATTCTATTACAAACACAACTGAATCCAATACTATGACTATATATCTTTTGAAATCACTTTCACTACTACTGCAGAGCGATAGAGACTAAAACCTCCCCCAAGCTTTGGAAATACATCCTTCTCTCCAACATGCACATACACAAACCCAGCCAATTCACTGCCCAGCTATACAAGACAGCAAACTGTATGTAATTTTTATGCCAGCCATCATCAGTGTGAGTCTATAGAGCAAGAAAGACAGTTGTGTATATAGGCTGACATTCACATTCTCTACCTCTAAATGGCTGCCATCTAAGTCAAAATAATAAAAAAAAGAGAGAAGAAAAAAAAAAATCCCCAACAATAAGCATAAACTAAAATATTGCCAAAGAGGAGATAAACTTTTTTTAGTCCAAGGAAAGCGTGAAGGAAGAGACCTACCACAAAGCTGTTAATATAGTTGATACTGAGCCTGATAATCACACTCAGTAGGGAACCTTAACCAAAAGGGAAAAAATCAATGACAAATATGAGGGGTTCTACACCTCCAGAGTTCCAACCAAGTAAGACTATGAGAAAAACCACAGTCATAGGGCTCTGTCAGTTTTTACATGAAATTTTTACATTTTACCTCATTCACAAGTGTTCAAAACTTGAACACGCAAAATACCCTTAGGTTTTAATCAGAAATGTTTAAAAGACGAAAATATTTTACTCTGCCAAAGTTACTTAAGGTTGGAAGTGGCATTCTCATTCAAGTAGTCCTACACCTTTATAAAGACAATAAAAACATATATGGCAAGAGAAGCAAACATCAAAGACTTTACCCATCTACTTAAGATTAACTACTCTCAGGAAAACATCAAACATCTTTTTCCCCACTACAAACTCATTTGTTCTATAAGAAAATTCTTTCTTAAAGTACTAAATTGTTTGAATGTGATGATGAAATCTCTTCAGTGGAATGCTGTTTCACAGTGCTTATGTCTCAAACAGCACAGGAGAGTCCAAGAAAACTAAGAAAAGGAATAACCATTCCAAACTGTTTAACAGGGGAGTTGCCTGAAACATCTATGGCATCAAAAACTACTTAAAAGAGAATCTTAAGGTCATGTATGTTTTAAATTGGTCAAAATCATCTTTATTTTGCTATTAATCATAATTTAAAGGGATTCAAAGAATAAACTGAAGGGATTTCATAAACACTTTCAAGAATTACTGTCAACTTCAATATAGTAATAAATGCTCAGTTTAATAACTAAATTGGAATATTATGGCTTTCCTTAATTAAAAATTAGTGCTGATTGAGTGTTACATGAATACTAATTAGTCATTGTAGGAAAATTCAGCTTTGTGCCAGTAAGTCCTATCAATTTTTTATAGGTTATTCTGCATCTAAAAAAGCTAGTGTCACTCTTGATATTAGCTGCTTCTTTCCTAGAGCCAGTTATCTATGACAAATTTATCATTACACCGGAACTGAGTTCTCTTTTGTCTCACCAAATCTAGCACCTTTAAAAATATCTAGCTTCACATAAGTATTTCTTTAAAGGTACCAGTACAAGAGTTAAAAACTATTACTGAATGTTATTTGACATTTGATCTGTATGACAGTACATATTTGACACATTTCTGGCAAGCAAGGCAAGAAATTGTTTCAAACAAAAGTAAGGCAAAAGTCACAGATTAGGAACAGGAAGGAAAACACTTGTCTGGAAAAATTAATATACTCTAATTACTCTGGAATAGGACTGTAAGGGAGAAGAGTGCCATTGAGGATTTTAGAGAGAGGACATATTTTTCAGGACTGAAAACTTTCCAGTTTTGCTTGCTGAATGGGGGGAAGTATTCGCTGCGGATCTACTGTCATTAAGTTAAATGTTTTCTTTAGCATTGCCACAGTCTGTAGTAGTACCTAAGTAATTACCTGCTTTCCAGAGGTGCATTACTGCCAAGCACCCAGCTGTCCTGCAGCTGGACTGACTCAGGTGTGGTTTGCAGCTCGGCGGGCAAAGCAGCCGGCGGGGCCGGACTCTGATTCCTCCTATTTGTCAGTGAGTTTCTGTTAAGTGAGGTGATGGATGGGTGATGCTGTGCTGAATGTTGCTTGTGAGAAGGTGGCAAAGGCTGCAGGGTCGACTGGCCTTGGTTATTTGGAGGTTGTTCTAAGAAGAAAGAAAATTGAAGTTCGTTATACAACATCTTGGCATTTGCTACAACCAAAGCAGAATGAAAAATTCAATATAATCTTATCATCTAATATATTTGCATATTATTCTATTAGCAGACATCCAGTGACATTCTGTAAGAGCAAGTTTACCCTTGATACACCAAGTTCTAATTAATACACAACAGATGGTAAAATTGCTTTTGGTTTTAATTTGTTTCAGTTTTTTTTTTTAATCTGGTTTTATTAACACCTACAGAAAATAGCATCTGACAGATCCCCTAATGCGCCTTTAGACTTCAGATTTTTTTAACAAACCAACCCTGAAATTAAATGGGTAATTTCCGTAGAACACAAAGGTTTTCAAAATGCATATAATCCCTATAATTATTTAATGGAGTTTTTAAGCTTTATTTAACTGCAATAAATTATTACAAGCTAGTTGCTAAACAGCAGTAGACTACTCTAGTTTAGTGCATTTCAAATAAGGCAGATCTGCACTATGATCTGCTAATAGATGCTAAGTATTCTTTAGCAGAAGGTCACTCTGTGAAGCAGATGTTGCTTCATGGATATTTAACAGACTGATTCACATCTGATTACAACGTCAGAAGACTCATATACTTAATGACCGTCACATCCATTAGAACACACACAGAACAGATTTTCCAATTTCACACCATGCAATATAAATACAGCTTGGAGGAAGTCACAGGTGACAAGAGAGTCAGGCCATTGAAACAAAAGGAAATATTTTCTGACTTAACCAAAGCACACAACACCCATAAAGCTTAAACTCAAAACCTCAGAACAGCAAAATCTACAGTCAAATACCTCCATCAATATTAGGTTTTAACAATCTGTTCCATAAAATCACTGGCAAATAAGTCATAAATAAAAGACAAACCTTTTGCAACACAATGCACACAAAACTAAAGAAACCTTTACACTTAATTTAGCACAATTTAGCAATGACTGATGACACCTAAATATGTAACACTTAAAAATTATGTAATTAAAATTGCAATCTATTTCTTACACTAATGGAGCAGAACATACTTAATAATATAAATGCAAGTGTTAAGTAGAGCAGAAGATACAGGACATGCACTTTTCTCACAGTGCAAAAGCTTTCAGGTAGTTTTTAATTAGTTGTTTGATTTCCACAAGCAATTCCCTTTTGGAACTGGTTATAATTGAAAATTGTTACAAACTCAAAAGTAAAACTCTGGTACACAGAACACAGGAAAAGCATTTCTGTTGAAACAGATGTTTCCAATAACTTACAGGTGACTGCTACAAAATTAACTTAACTGTGAGCAATTTCCGAGGTTGTGAACATAAGACAGTATGAAAATGTTAACAAATAGACTTAAACAGAAAAAACAAGCCTTTGAAATAATTCTCTTTCTGAGAACCACATTCTTCTTTCCAGTGATTTTTGTGTGGTCAACATGACTTTTGTTGCAAACAACAGCAATGCTGAATCTCTCATTAAAAGATATATTAAAAAAAAAAAAAAAAAAAAAAAAAAAACCAACAACAAAAAAACCCCCAGCATTTATACCGCTTAGTGAGATTTTTAACACCAAATTCCTTATGCATTAATGCAAAATTCCAGTCCAGGTAGGATACAACTGATAAGCTTTATCTTCACCAACACTGACACAAAGGCTGTCACTGCATGTGATTACAATCACTATCAAGGGCTTTAAGCCCCATTTCAACAAAGCCAGCTAAAGAAAGTTAACAGACCAACAGTAGAGCAAAGAATTTTCCTCATATCTACTTAAAATTTTATCTGATTTAGACAACAAGCTATTTATCAGCTGGTGAAAAATTAACTGTGGCCTTATATTTTGTAATACATAGGTGAATGTGTATATAAAAAATTATAAATGTGCACGTGTCTGTTTAAGTATTTATACACATGTATATGCAAATATATCAATATAAATTATTAATTAAATTAATTACAAAAATTACAGAAAAATAGCAGGTGGAATGAAGTAATTCACATTAATTCATTTTAATTGGAGAGATAAATTAATTAAAATTGTTCTTAGGATCAGACTTTTCTTTTTTATTCTCCTTTTTGACTATCCTACCAGCCTAGCCTTTTTTGATAGTTTTGCCATGATCAGTGCAAAACCCTCTTCCACTGCATCTCCTATCAGCTGAAATGTTATCCTGACATCCCTCTTGTTCATTAATTTCTCTTCTCATTTACAATTTCTGCTGAAAATCAATCTTTCAGTCTATCACTTTTAGTACTAAAGGTCTTGCAGCATTCTCTGCTAAAGACAAAGTAGAGGATTGATCATTGTTGCTCTCTTGCACAAAGGAGGGTGTGAGTGCCAGGCTTGTCTCAGGTAGATGTCAGACTTTCCCACACACTGTACCCCGTGAAGAAGATGGATAGTGAAGGTTCTGTAAAGGGTATTTATATACTCCACAAATAAACGCACAGATTAATAATTACTCTGAAAATATGCTGGAAGAATGAAACTGGATTATTCAGACCACAGACCAGCTATGCAGGCCACTATTTGGGATTTAGATTATTTCCCTATAAAATTTACTGTGAACCAAAAGGTCCTTCTGCTATATAACATATAAACATTACTGACACTGACACTGAAGATACAGAGCAACATATAAAAGAAATTAAGAGAGGCTAGAAGGGAGCTAGAAGGCCACAGCAAGTGTGATTTCACAAAGATCACTTATCTTCCAGTCCCATTTTCTCTCTCCACAGAATGTTGACAAGGGACACTTTCTTGTGTCTGAGGGTGCCTTCAATTGGCAGGGAATCTACAGCTTCCTCAAACTCAAAAATGCATGAAAAATCTGTAATGATTTATTTCTTTTCTAATTGTGCAAAAGCTACAGGTAGAGTTGCATTTAACAAGGTTAGATTTTCCATAAATCAACAGAGCTAAAATCTATACTGCTCTAAATTTACTCAGTCCTACACTGTCATTCTGAATGAGAGATCACTGAGGACTGCTTTTTGGATCTTTTCTCCAACCTGCCAGATTTCCCCAATACACAGTTCTTCTGATTGCTGCACAATTTCTAACAAAACCCTAATGTTGCACCACTGATTTGTGAGGAAGAGAGCATCATCACAATAGTAATGTTTTGAATGCCATTCTTAAGCTGGAGCCAGATTTCCTTTTTTACTCTTTTAAGGAGTTAAAGAAGAGTTTTCAGTATTACTGAGGCTTTCACACAAAGCTATCAGTCTTACAGAGTAAGAACCTCTCAACATCCCTGTGACACTGAAAATATTCTCACTGTACATGCAGGGAAACTGTATGGCATGTATGTTAAGTGATTCACAGTGCTCTCCTGAAAAATCAGCATTATGGCCAGAATAGTTCCAGTTTTCTTGCTTTTCCTACTTAACAAGTTTATAAGGGGAGTGGGATGACGCAATATGTACTTCATAAACTCTGCAGCACTGGACACTACTCCCTGTAATAACAGCCCTCCATGTGCCGCAATATCAACTGTCAGGACTCTGTAACTCCACTTTCCTCCCTATCAACCATTGCAGTTCTAGAGGGAAATACATCTTCCCTTGCTTATTGAAAAGACAGCAGCCCTGGGACTTGGCCAGTTCCCTCACAACAAACTACTTATTAGAAGAAAAAGCATTCAAATCTGATAAAGTACAATTGGGTTGAAATGCTTAAAAACTATTCCTGAGGGGTACAGCTGCTTTGCTTTAAATTGGCTTTTAAATGCTATCTTAATTGATTTAATCTAAATGGGAATGTCTAATTTACACTAAAATTAACCAGATACGGGTAGGTACAGGTAGGCTTAGGTCTAAAGATGTAAAGTTTTAATTATAACTTTCCTTTTTGGTTTAGATCTTAATGACTGTAGAGCAATCCCGTTCATCTTAAAGAGAAGATTTCTGCAGCAAGAAGCAAACGCAAACTGGCCCAGCAACCAGTGTGTCAAAGTTCTTCAGGTGCAACAAACCAACACCACACTTTTAAGGCATTTGTTGAATAAGTCAACATCAGATAATTATGTGCGTGAACATATGCACAGAACTCAAAAAAGTCACAAGAAATTGGGTAGAAAGCTGTCGTACTACAGTTACATGACTTATTCAAAATGTATTTAAATTGTTATTTACCCTAGGGAATCACAGTGAAGCAAAGCAGCCATTTCAATTGCAGAGGTAAATTATATGCAGCTCTGTAGCCTTTTACAAAACCTTTTCGTCTTTTATTTTTCAAATAGTAATCTACATTTAATTAATTTTATCATTTAATTGTTACAGAATTTGAACAGCATAGGAAGGAGAGACATTTATGACACCTACAGCTATGTGGGGAAAGGGGCTAATTCAGAGGCAGAAAAACAGACCAAGTATCCATGAAAAAAAGTAATTTGTTTGATATTTTGTGTGATAGTCTTTCTGTAACAGATAGATCATTGAGACTTGTCAGCTAGCTACTCATCTAAGAAAAAGAGAAGTGATTTCCATTTGATAAGGATTAAGCTTTTAAACAGTATATGACTAATGTGAACTTAGAGTTCCCATGACAAACAAAAAAGCAAAGTCTTCCATTATGATATAAACATTTCAAATGTGAACACAACATTATTCAATATCTATGTCTATGAGAGTCTTAACTCTTTCTAGCCAGGCTGCTCCTTTTCTATTCTATCTTTAGAAAAGTCTTTGCCATGGTAAAGGAAATATCCATAATACATACTAGAATTAAGAATGTGGAATAGACTGAATGTTTTAGAAAATGCATGAAATGTTTAGAAAACTTTAAAAAAATGCAACTTTTTGTTTGCAGGTCATTGGTCCCTGGTCTGCTAGCCCTTGATTGCCTAGCAGTAAAAAGTAATTTTTATAAGAATGGGTTTGACTTCCACAATAAAACCCTTCAATGGACTTGAAATTTTACCGAATTGACATTTGGTCATATCTCCAAAAGTACTGTAAGCAGTAGTGGGATTTACCTCAGAAGTCTTTGCAAATTGAAAAGAGTGAGTATTATGGCTTAATTATTCCTAGACCTCCCAAAGGAGTTCTTTTTTTAAGTTCCTGCTTATGGAGGGATAAGACAGGCTACCTGCACTGCTATGGCCATGGCTTCAGGGATCCTGTGGGCAAGTAAAACCAATCACTCCAGAAGTTTCTGGTCTGGGAGCACCTTTCATGAGAAGCCACATTTAATTAATGAAAACATAAAGAAGGTTATGTGTTCAGAAAAAAAAAAAAAAAGAGTATTTAAGTGTTCACTTGTAATTAGGCAGATCCGTTTTTTGAATGAACCACTGCTTCAGTTCAGTTTTTCCTGCCAGGGTGTGTGAGGCTCAAAGCTTCCTTTCTGATCATTTACTACAAGCCATAGGGGTAATTTAAGACAAGTTGCTGTATGTGCTTATTTTGTGGTTAATCCCAAGTATTTGCTTAGTCTTATTCATATCCAAATTGGCTCTGCTCTGCCAAATGCTTTAAGGATCCAAGCCACACATTCAACCTAGGGACTGAGGTGACAGACTGCCTATCAGAGTCCTTTCACTCTGATTTGTTGTCACCTTGCCCATCCTTTTCTGCTTGGTTTATACTTAATGGACGTAGAGACTGAAACAGAATTAACTGTAGCCACTGCTGCTGACTTCCTCTGTGCTCCTGTGCTAGATACATGGTGACAAGCATAAGGAGAAGTGACAAGGACACTTTGATCTAGATATGCACCTTGTGTGTGTGTGTGTGTGTGTGTGTGTGTGTGTATACTATTATAATATAAAAGGGGCAAAAGTCAAACAAGTAGCTTGATCAAAGTGGGCCAGTGTTTGTCTCCTCATCAGTACAATGCCTGTAGGGTCTGAAAACCTGTCAAGCTATCTGGGAGTGAGAAACTACCAGTGAATTTAATGCAGGATAAGCTCTGAAAGACTGCATTGCCTTGCTCATGATTCTAAGTTTGGGAGAAATAATAAAGAAAACCTTGTCATTTTCCTTTAGATTGCAACATGACTTTACTTTTTAAAGAGAAATAAGAACTTCTGTCCTGAAAGGGAAGAAAGACTTATTTGACTGTGGAGAAACTCAAAATGATCCCATGGTTCTCATGTGGTGTCTTTCTAAGACCAGATGACTAGTGGAGAGAAGTAGCTGGAACTCCCTGGAGGGCAGTAGGCGTCCCTAACATGCAACATTGATGTTTAAACCACAAAGTACATGTTGATAATTTCCCACACGCTATAAGGATACTGTTCTTCACTAGTTAAATATACACAGGAAGACAAAGAAACAAGTTGTACAAAATAACTGCAAGCTTTAGGAACTGAAGAAAAAATACTTTTACCAATATCTTTTGGCTGTGTTATCTACAGGAGCGTTACACTTCCAGTTAAAGGTACACTTGTAACTTTGTCTTTCTATTTCACATCCACTGAGCATAATATTTTCCCTCTACATCTTCATACTGATAATACCTGTGCATTCTCAGCTGTTTTATAATTCAGGTCTCCCAAATGTTTTATAACCTTGCTGCAGAAATAGAAAGCACCAATCTATTCCCAAAAACTTTTAAAATACTAATCTATTCCCAAAAAACTTTGTAAAGAATATGAACTGAGCTTTAAACTTATTTGAAAGGCACATTTTTTTGACCCTGATATTTTTAGAATAAACAAGCTGAAAAGCTGTACCCTATATGATATGTGACCCTATGAAGATAGATAACATAACTTTCTATTTTATGACATTTACTTTGAAAATCTGATTAAGATAGATGTCTCCAGTTTGTTATTCTTCAATGTCATGTTGTCACAGTTCCCATCAGCAAGATGCTTTAAAGTCTTTCGATTAATATTGTATGCCAGAACTGAAATTACATCCTTTGTCGTTTAGTTCTTAATGGTGCAAGTGATATCTATCAAGTAGTGTTTTATGAAGCATGTGTGATTTTTATTACAGGCTGTTTTCACAAATCTTTTTCAGGTCTCATAAAGACTGTTCATGGTTCACAACAAATATGCCTTGCATTTAAAATCATGCCAATTCTCAATGGAAAATAAACCTTAGATTTTTCAGCAGGGTTTAGCAATAGAACAAAACTCTTACTTAATTTATATCTATATATAATCATCTTAATTAGCAAAGCAAAAATATTACTGTAAGCCCCTCCTCTTTGCATGAGAACTCTAGAGTAAAAAAACCCTCCGAACAACAAAAAATGTAATAATGTTTTAGTTTCATAAGTAAAGGGTTATGTTTGCCAAATCTTCTAAATGCCCTAATATTTAAAATAAAGATGAAACATAGGTAGAACAGAAGATACAACATTCCCCTGTAATCCAAGTACAACAAGGATCTTAATTTGCAGCATCCATATTTGTAAAACAAGATGCATATAGTCAAATTTCTTCAATTTACTGGAAACTAGATAGTTAGGGGCAGCTGAGAAGGAATCGTAAGGCTGGCTATTTTTGGTAAACCTGCCATTTAAGCAAAAATCTGCAAAGTCAATAAAACTTTGGCATTAGATGACACACGAGCAAAACATATTTTTCTAGTATGTTTTTGTCCAAAGACTTTCTCTTGTTACCTAACAGAGTAAGGCAAATACACTGCAGGAAGAAATCCAGCCCATTGAGAAGAAAGTGGGCATTTCTTCCACAGGTGGTGGTGAAAGGAAAGATCACAGGATTTACTTCTGAAAGGTTTATTAAATGTTGTTTCCACTCTCTGTTGTTCACTGTGGGAATGGAGCCAGCTCACTTTTAAAGCATTTTTTCCCATTAGCTGGAATCGATTCTCAAAGCATTCCAACATAAACACCTCCAGCCTGCAACCACTCCATTTACCCCTTCAATACACATGTAACACACAGTCAATATTATGGCAGGTAAAATCTGTTTAATTTAACTACCATAAAGAGATAATGACTTCTCATCTGGTACCTATATAAGGGCCCAGCTAACAAAAAGTAGTTACAAAAGCATGTGGGGTGAAAGACCTCAGATTTGGAGAACAAATACCACCTCAATCAAGGAAAAACAGTGATGTTGTTTCCATGCTTAAGACAGTCATTTGAAGTAACAAACTAAACTGGACTTTGCTGGTTTTCAACTGAACTGTGGAAGCTTAATCACCTTATGAAAACTGAACCTGAGGTATATATTTCAGCTTCAGTGAAAAAAGCACTAGTGAATCTAGTTCAGGAAACAATCTTCCTAATAGTGGCCTCTTTATCCCCAGAGGGATTTAAGAAGACAGATGAAAAAAGAAAAAATACAGAAACACTGCTAAAGTAAATTGAAATTTAACCTGCTGGGGTAACATACTTAGGATTTTGCTTTACAAGAAAATGAAATAAAACAGAGGATATAAAACCCAGGATGGCAGCTATGCACAGAGGATGAATGAGAAGCAATAGTGTACTTCCAATCCTGCTGTTGCACTACACAAATGCCATCTCCTTCCACCCCAGCCTAACCCACACAGTAGTTAGCAGGGATACTAATAGACATTTATTTATATTCTCTTTTTAGGACCCAAGGTCTGTAAAACCAAACAAAATCCTCCACTGGAAAAATGTCATTGACTTATTTCCAACAATCTACCTGGATATCAAACTGGGAAAAGTTGGCATCACACTGTGAGAAATGAGAAAAGCTTGCTCACTTGAGACACAAAAATGACACTCAGCTTATATTATCCAGAGATTCAAAATATAATAATGCAGCCTTCAGTGGTATGCTCCTGGCCTGACTTTTCCACAGTGGGGTTCAGATGCTTTGCATGACTAAAGGGTTTTTTCCCTCCACTGGGGTATAGCAGTCTCCTAGGGAATTAGTCTGTGACAAGGGGGATCACCAAGACCACAGGCTTCATTTAGTCATAGTTTTTTCTAATCAGAGCAGATCTAGCTTCATCTTCATAAATTAAACCGTCTTTCATTCTTATTTAGAGTCAAAAGTAAGAAAGTTATGCAATTATTGAAGGCTAACTCGTTAGAGAATTGAGGTTTCCATGGAAAGAAAACAAAACATGAAACAAAAATGGAGAAGTCCAGCTGAAAGACTTTGTCCAGGGAGAAAAATTCAGCTTTCCAAAATGGTGACAGGGGACTGGAATTAATTTGAAAAACCTTATAGTACATAGCCAAAACCTGCCTATAAAACACAGGTGAAATGATTCAGAGTATGCCATTTCCCACTTTGCTCACCCTCCACCTCATGCTTATACCAAATACAGACATTTAATTTTGACTGCAAAAATTGTGATCTATAAATAAATATCAAAAAGAAGAACCATGCTTCATCTGTAAGCTGGGTAAGTAGTACAAGGATTCAGTCACAGTGTGTTAATATATGTACTCGTCTCATACTGCATGATTAGCTGGAGTTAAATGCAGTTCCCATTGCAAAGTCTAATGTATAGTTTCTTAATAAATTTCTTAGCATTTTCAAGTGTTAGATAATTTTGGTTCCTATCCAAACTCATTAATCCAGAGTGAGCTATATGTATGTTTTCCTTTGTCTTCTGACTTTATTTCTTACCACTTCCAAGAAAAACAATTTGCCAAAACTATTTATTTTAGAAGCATAGTTACTACTGTACAGGTTAAGAAAACCTAAACTCTTAAAACTTTTAACCTGAAAAAATACATTCACAAGTCATGATTAGGTAATGCTTACAGATGACACAACCAGTGCTGCAAAAGCCTGCCTTTCTGCCCAATAAAGAAAATAGCATTTAAAGGTTCTTTTACTACTAAACCTGACTTTTACTGACATATAGCTGACATTCATGAAGAAGGAACAAACCCCTATTCTTCCTCAAATTCAAGAGCCAGAGGAAAAATTCTGCATTAAATAGGTCAATTGAAGTTTTTGTCATGGATTTGCAATAGTTAATGCCATCCCTTGTACATTTTGCAAATTTACAAATCCAAAAGCAGTTTGAAAGGCTGCTAAAATGAGTTCATTATAAGCAGTTAAATTCTTTACCAATTTCTGCATGCTCAACCCTTGTCTGTACACACAAGGCCACACTAATAAAATCTGTGAAAGATAAGCCAGGAATGGGAACACAAAATATAAAACTTCTAAGCAAAACAGGTGAGTTTGTTTCATCAGATTTGAAAGAACTCAGATAAGAGGGATTCATGTTTTGCTTTGGAGGAAATGAAAACGGAATAGGGGCAGTGACATGAAAAGAAATCCATGGGGGGAAAATGTCAGAATTGCACAGAAAAGGGGTTGAACAAATAATACACAGAGGAAACCTCACAAAAGTGAGGAGATGAGAGAAAAGTTCTGAGAAAAATGACAGAGCATATACAGTTTCATTAGAAAAATAATAATAATCAAAATTTTATGGAAAACATAGAAGTGAGATGCTTACTCTGGCTTGACTTTAAAAAAGGAATTTAATCCTGGCCTCTAGAGTCAAAGCAAAAATTCTTACAGGATGCAGCTTGGGTCTTAGAGCAAGAGGGAAATAAAGCAGTAGATCACCAGATGAATTCCTGTCTCCAAATCAATTAATTGATTGGCTATCAAGTATAAGAAATAAGAAGATTATGAAAGACAGGAAAAGAACAGGGAACCAAGCTTCCAAAATAGCTTTTAAATACTTTTTCTCTTAACTGTGTCAAGGAAGAGAAACGCATAATAGGGGGAGGCCTCCACAAGAGCAAACTAAAGAACTATTGTTCTCTAATGACTTTAAATAAGCTTTTTAGGCTTACATGTGAATTAGAATTTTGCTCTTCCTCTTTATGAAAAAAAAACCCAACAAAACCACTCTTGATTTTAGTAAGATATTATTCTATTCTAATGACAATCAAACCTAGTTAGGTATCAATCAAAAGAACAAATCCATTGCAAAAGATTTCTTAAAAGGTATTCTGGGTTTCCAGCACAGCTGCTTCCCTTTTCAGTAGCAAGATTGAGTCATTAACCCTCAAATAAAACCTCAACTTTGAATTGCTAAGAGTTGAAACAAAAACTACCTGTCAACATGACTGCCTCAGTTCATATAACTTATCAACAAAACTCTCCCCTACCTAGCACAGCATTTTAAGCAAATCTATAAATTCAGAGGTATAAGTGGACATGGAGAGTGATTTAATTAGACCTTTGTCTGTTCACTATTTATTTTGCAAGTGCTGTGAAGGACAGCAGTATACTGAACAGTTTAAGCAGACTGAATTGCAATTAATGATAATAAACAATTTTGTTCAATATTAAACAAAAAGGGGTGAAAGTTCATAATTTTTAAAAGAATTTATAAAACACAGAAAAATGAGAAAATAATTTTTTTTTACACTTAAATTCTATATATATTTTCACAAATGACTGTAGGCTTTGTCTTTCCTGTATGTATTTTCATTATGTCCTTGTTGTGTTGCTGCTACAAAGATTCCAGCAGATGATCTTTCACATCAGTTTCCAGCTAAACTTTCCAGCTTCTTGCCTGAACCAAGCTCCTTAAAATAACATGGCTGATTCATGTCATAGGAAGCTCTTCCTTTTAATAACATTGCTGTAGTTCTCGACAGACACTGACAGAACCAATAAAAGGTAGAGAAATCAAGCTCACTACTACCCCCTTTGATTTCAATAGCCAACTAGATAGTATACACAAAAAGATCCCAGAAGAGCACAGCTAAAGTAATTTTTTTGAAAAGAAAGTTTTCAAAACAATGGCAAATATACACAAATAAGCACAAAGAATATCACCACCATGATGCAGTGAAATGTGATGAAATTTCCCATATATCATTAGCAAATGCAAGTTGAATTAATCCCATTATGCTCCTGACTTCTGAGTAACTTCAGCAGCAAAAGAGATGTTGCTGCCTCTTCTAGGATAAGCAAAGGCTAAAAAAATGATTCATTACAGTTTTATGTTCTTCTGGTAGCATTATAGATTCCACATACTATTTAGTTCCTAAAAAAAAAAAGATTTATCTGAAACCCCCTAATAGTAACCTGATTTCTACATATGCAGAATTTGTGTTTCAAATTACTTAATGTAGAGGAAGTGTGTAAACTCCCTTTAAACCTAACAGCTGTCATTTCACCCATAACAAATTTGGCAAAAAGCATTTCTAGGTATGTTGGGAGAGCACTTGCGAAGACAGCTTGCTCACCATGTAACACTGCTGATTTATGAAGCAAGCTATGCCCCAGTCAAGTGGGACAAGATTTTACACAGGCACAGAGCCAGCAGAGATCTGAATGACTGGACTTCCTGAAAGCCTGCTGCCTTCCACTTGTGGGGAAAACCCCCTCTATTACTAGCATAATCACACCCTCTCCACCTAAACATGTTTCCCAGGTCCATTTTCTGCCTAAACTATCATATAGGAAAATACCTTTCTTTCTGTCTTCTGCTGAAACTGTAACACTGGTGACAGGGAACCCGTGTGTGGGGGTGGTACATGATTGCAAGGGAAACAGATGGTCTCAAGCTGAGAAATCTGGTATTTAACATGCTTTTATAACTACCACCGGGGGCTAAAACCAAACAGTTCAGGAGGAAGAATTGATTCATGGTAAGATCGCAGTGGAGCATGTCAGGAAATCTCTTTTTTTATTCCTGGCATAGCCAGTGGTGTGATCACAAGCAAGCGAGAGCCTTTGTACGTCCAGCGGTCTTGTTGCTGAAATCAATTATGTACCCACCAGCTCTTTGCTGCTCCTGAAATGGTAGATGTTCTATGTGTAAATGTCCTCTGTTCTCAGAACACACTTACGATGAGAAGTGCACAGACAAATGTGTTAGCAGAGAGGTGGAGGAAGGGTAGGCTTTGTGTTCTGCTGAGGGGTGACTCCACACTGCTGCCAGATTGGGGAATGGGAGGGGATACTCAGAACATTAGATTTTTTTCTAATATAGGTCAAATTTCCACCACCTGTGGTTAGGGAAGCACATGTAACCCATCCGTACAGAATTCCCTGCAGCCCAATTTCCTGGCTCCATGCAGGTATTAGTGTGAAAATTTCATCTGCACAGCCTTATCCAAGGTGCAAGGTTTCACAGGTTACATGTGGCATTACAGGAAAATGTCCTGTCTTCCACAAAGATAACCCACGAATCTCACAAACAAGGTAACATTTTTTCATGAAAACCTACTGGGTCACTTTATAATCTCAGGTGAATTGAATCTATTAGAGAGATTCACACTTTGGAAATACAACTCTAAAGAAAATAAATACAAACAAACAGGAAGACTCCGAGGTATATTAGTTGCAAAAATTATCTCAGAAGCAAATGCTTCTAAGAAGCTGCAAACATGTACAATTAGAAGTGTTTTTGAAAGCTGAAAGCCTAAATAGCTGTCAGCAACTTCACCAGCAAGTGTAAGTTATTTACAACAGCAAGCAGACAGATTATCAAGATAACAGAAGCACTGATTAATTGTGTAGCCTAAACTGGCAATGAAAACAGAGTAGAGCCCTGTATGTGCGAATATTTATTTTTAAATAGGTGTGTTTCAGTTCCAAGATTTCCTCTTTTAGTTGTTATCATTTAATAATAATTGAATCAAATTGCTCTTTTAAAATATTTTTCAAATGTTTAGGAGTAAAAACCTGAATTTGTAGACAGCCTCCTCAAGATTTTTCACATCTCTGAATACCATCGAAATACTGAATCAAAACTAAGAGCTATTTTGAGTTGCTAGAACAATTACAAAATAAGATGCTTGCAAGGCAATATTATTCCATAAAATCACAAGCTTCAAGCATAGATTTCAAAATATTTTATAGCTCTCAGTAAAATTTGGGTGAAGATCTATTAAATTTTGCTAAGTATAGACTTCTTCATGGCACATTACATGTATTATACACTCTTCTTAAGAGACAAATGGAAAATTTCAAGTTTTCATGTTCAGTGGTTTATATTCAGAACCTTTTCTAGCTGTACAGAACTTCTGAAAAAGACAAAGAGTAATTTATCTTCAAAATACCTACTGTATACTGGTTTTGACTGTGTGGAGTCCTACACGACAAGACACAAGAAGTGCTGAAGGACAAGGTGAATCAAGTCAGTTTGCAGAAATGACTTGAAGTGAAGCTGGCTTTAGATATTGCTGAACAAGGAAAGTGGCCAGTCTTTTATCTCTGTACTGACTCATGGATGATGGCAAGCTCTCTGTGGCAGTGGCTACAGCAATGGAAGCAGGCCAACTGACAGTGGTGTGATACACCCCTCTGGGCTGCTGAATTATGGCAAGACGTTATTGCTCAGGTAGAGAATGTGATTGTTAAAGTACCTCACAAGATGCTCACAAGAGTTGGGGCACTGAAGAACACTGAAAGAATGAACAGGTGACCAAGATGAATTCTTCTAGAATTGAAGAGGCTCAGATGGAGATGGACTGGGAACATAAGGGTGGGCTACTTTTATAGCTTGATGGGCTAATGACACATCAGGACATTTAGGAAGGCATGCAACAGATAGATGGGCTTGTGGCCGAGGGGTTGAACTTAAGCATTGATGTCATTGCACAAGTTATCCAAGAATGTCAAATATACCCCATAATCAAACTAGTAAAGCAGCTAAAGCTTTTTTGGTATAGAGGGTGAAGGCTGAAATAATATGGGAAAGCCTGACTGATTATATCACACTACCATGAACCTTTTTAACCATGTGCTTACAATGGTGGAAGCAACGCTGGATGGTTGAACACATCCTCTGTGACCCATGCCACTGTTTGGAATACTATCCTGGGCCTCGCAAAGCAATTTTTATGGTCACACACAGCACCCTGGAAGAATTGAATCAGAAAACAGGACTTATTTCCAAAACAATCTCATAGACACGTGGCATTGAGGGAGAACATCACATCCCCTGTCATGCACCAGACTCTGGGAAAACTGAATGATGCTTTATTTGGCAAGTTATGGGAGTTGCTTTGTCTGGAATCTGTTTTTTCTAGCCAAGCTAGGAGCAAGTGGAGGAGTTCCTGCAATGTTAAACCCTATAAACTGGCCCAAAAGGCTCAGGGGTAAAGAGTGAAATGTATATACCTTTAAACTGTTGTAACCCATGATCTGAGTTGTGTTTTATAGGAATTACTATAATATTAACTAACAAAACCAATGAAGGAGAAGCCTTAAAAGAAGCAGCTGCAATGCAGCAGTGACTGGACCCGAGTTGCCTTTGGTGCCCAATACCTCCATGCAGCACATCCCCTCTCCTGTCCTGAGTGACCACTAGAACAGATGGAGTGCCAAGTCATGGACTAAAGGAACTCACTGGACATTTGTGGATATTTATGGAATTTTCACAGACGCTTCACAGAGGTGATCCATAGACCAAAGCAATGGTATCTCTATATTGTACCATAGGTTCTACACCTGGGCTGTCTCAGGCACACCTACAGGCTGGGTTCAGAGAAGCCCTGTTGAGAAAGACTTGGGGGTGATAATTGATGAAAACTCAACAAGACCTGGCAATGTGCGCTTGCAGTCCAGAAAGCCAAGCAAACCCTGGGCTGACTCAAAAGTAGTGTGACCAGCAGGTCAAAAAAGGAGATTCTTTCCCTCTACTCTGTTCTGATGAGATCCCAGTTGGAGTGCTGTGTACAGTTATGGTGTCCCCAACATAAGAAGGATGTGGAACTGTTGGAGCGAGCCCAGAGGAGGGCCGTGAGGTTGGTTAGAGGACTGGAACACTGAAGACAGGATGAGAAAGCTGGGGCAGTTCAGCCTAGAGATGAGAAGGTTGTGTGGAGACCTCGTAACAGCCTTCCAGTATCTGAATGAGGCCTAAAGGGAAGCCAGAGAAGAAGTTCCTCTTCATCAGGAACTGTAGTGGCAGGACTAGGAGTAATGGGTACAAATTAAAAGAGGGGAAATTTAGGTTAGATAATAGGAAGAAATTTTTTTTATTTTGAGGGTGAGACACCAAAACAGTTTGCTGTGGGAGGCTGTGGATGCCCCAGCCCTGGTAGTGCTCAATGCCAAGTTGGATAAGACCTTGAGCAACCTGGTCTAGTAGGAAGTGTCCCTGCCCATGGCAGGGGAACTGGGACTAGATGATCTTTAAGGTCTATTACAACCCCTTAACATTCTATGGTTTTATGATTATATGAGGATTAATGGAGATCATGGTTAATGAGGATATATTGAAATTTTTGAGATCTGAACATGACTTAAATGGAAAAAGAAGCTGCAAGTCTGTTGGTTTTGGCCAGGGTAGAGATAGTTTTCTTCACAGTAGCTGGTATGAGACAATGCTTTGGATTTGTGCTGGAAACAGTGCTGATAAATCAGCAATATTTTAATTATTACTGAGCAGTGCTTACAGAGGCAAGGCCTTTTCTGCTCCTCTCTAAACCTTGCCAGTGAGGAGGCTGGGGGGGGGCACAAGAATCTGGGAGGGGACACAGCTAGGACAGCTGATCCAAACTGGTCAAAAGGATATTCTATAAAATAGGGTGTCATGCTCAGCATATCAACTAGAGGCAAGGTTGGCTGGGAAGCCACTGTTCAGGGACAGGCAGCAGTTGGTCGGTGATGAGCAAAATTCTTTTCATTTGCATCACTTGTCTTTCACGGGCTTTACTTATCTTTATCTTTGTTACTTTCCTTTCTATTACAATTTATTTTTTCTTATTATATTTTATGTCAACTATTAAACTGCTTGCCTCAACCCACAAGCTTTCTCCATTTGCCTATTACAAATTCTCTTTCCTCCATCCTGCTGGGATAGGGGAGTAAACACGTGGCTGTGTGATGTTTAGTTGCTGACTGGGGTTAAACCATGACATGCAGCAACCAGCCAGACCTCAATATGCTGGAAGTCTAGATACAAGCAGCTTACACCCTTATCCCATGAATCACAATGGATATACTTTTTCTAGAACCCAGCTGGCTGAGGTTGCTGGCATGCAAAAAGTCTACCCTTGGCCAGCAGACAACCACATGGATGTACATGTCCTGGTTTTGACTAGCTCTGACAATAACCTAGGGGGTGAGTCAGACTAGTAGGAAAGTATATAAAATGAAGGTACTTGCAAAGCCCCTGGGCCCATGCCTCATTCAAGCTCAGAGACCTGACATAAATCTTGTTCATTGTTTCCAGTAGGAGCTTTGTAGCTTCTTTAAGTAAATGCCATTTGATTATTATTTATCATGTCTCCAAAACATTAAACTACAGAAAACATCACATCTGCCAGAGGCATGACTCTTGCTTTATGACTATTTATATTCAATCCTCACCCAAATGTAGGCGATGGGGGCACAATTGAATCTTTGTCACACTGTGAGAATACAGATGAAAATCGTTTGGGCCATCAAAATAAATGACTCATATACTGAAGTGAGAGATTATGCTACCTTTTCTTTAGGAAATCCCAAGAAAGAAATTTGATGGCTGATGTGCTGCTGCTCATGTCAGTGTTGTTTTCTATAACAGTTACATGTACAGCTAATCTCATGTCAGTTTTCATAGTCCCAGCTGGTCAATTCATCAGGTACAACAGGATGTGTGAACTCCTCTGACATGATAAACTTTACAGATACTCCAAATTGCATTGTACTTGGTACAGATCTTTGCTGAACATAGGCAAAGATGCCAGATTTACTCCCTCTACAGTTAGTGCTCAGTAGTTTGTTTAATGGTGGAGGCTTTTGCTAATACCAATAGTCTTAAACAGCTTTATAACAGTTTCTTCTTACTGATAAAAGCACAGTAATAGTGGTTATTGGTCCTTAAGCTATAAAAGTCAACCCTAGTTGGTTTGTGTGTTTTCTACATCAGCAACAACTTTCACTAAACAAAGATGCACTTTGAGTTTTCCAGTTTGTGCACACAGAACAAGAGAGAATAGCAGACTAGTTTCTATGCAGATGGGTTTGTTCCCATTTAAAGTATCCTCACTGTCTATCAATTAGGCCATTTCATTAAGGCCTGAGCTTAGCCATATCCACCATTACTCTACTGCATTTACTTACCTTTTTTTGGTGGAAACAGGGAAACTCACACACAAGAATCATTACTGAGCAAATAAAATCTTACTTGAAAAATAAACATCAAGAAAGAACATTCAAGAAAGGTATTTATTAGGTTCAGTCTCACTACTACTAAAGTAATAAGGTCCCTCTTCACTCCCAATTCTTTTTGCATCCACACAGGAATACAGTGAGGAGCACAGCTCTAGGAAAGACATCTGCTCTTACAGAATGAAGAACAAATCCTATTGTGTTTGATACTTGTAGCACAGTTACAGCTCTTGGAATATGAATATTTTACACCATACCCTAGGTATATGTCCATATACATACAAACTTACTGTTAATAAAAATAGAAATACATGTCAGAAATACATTTTATTACTTTATGAATATCTTTTATACTTCTGACATGTCCCTACTGTTTAGCAGCACACAAGTGAGAAGTTACTGTGTCTGGTGTTGCCTGTAAGAATTTACATCTCCCTAGGGAAAAGGGTGCTAAGCTTTCTTTAAACCACTTATTCTTGGCACCAAAACCAAGCAATTACAGCTATGTCTCACACTTTGTCTTTTAAGGATGTGGCATGTTTATTACTTGCAAGAGAAAAATTACTCCTACAATGATGTTTTAAAATCATTGGGTTCAGACTAAACACAAAATGCTGTCTATAAAAGACAAAGTTAAATTTGTATGGTATATTATATGGTATATAATCACAAAAGCCCCAGGCAGAAAAGTGTTCCTTCCTTGCTCTTAGCAGTGCAGAGGTACTATGGAAATTTCAATTAACAGTTTGGAAAAGTTTCTACAAACATTTTGCTTCTGTACTAACAGCTATTGGGTTTTGACCTAGAAATTGTTATTTAAAATTCAATTGCAAGAATAGGGTGCAATGGCAAGTTGCAATCTTCAAACTGCAAGAGGAGCTAATGAAAGTCTGCTTGAGACCTTTAACTTGTAAAATCACAGACTTAGTCCCACATCTAACACGCAAATGCAAAAAATCACAGCAGCTTAGAAAAAGACCTCAAAACATGCACAAGAGCAATTAAGACATTGGTCTTCAGCTGCAAAACAAAACATGTAACACTGAATGCATAAAGCTGTCCAGTAAAATATATTCATTGCATCAAATGAAGGATATGATAATTACAAGTACTTTCCATAAATCTGAAAAGCAGTGTAATAAAAAATAAACAGCCAATAAAATATGAACAATTTTGAAAAAAAATAACTCAAGCTATTAGTTCAGAGGTACAAAATTACATTGGTCTCATTAATCAGTTCAAAATGTTGTATTAATGAACAGAAATTACACTCTTGTAAGGTCTTTCCTTTACAAGGTAGTTATTTCTATAGTGTCATTGTGTCTGCTTTCTATATACTGAGTAAGGAAACTACAGAAGAAAATATCTATAATTAAAAAAAGTTAAAGGCCCATACAGATTTGAAGGATTATAATAATGAGAAAACTACTTCTTTTTTTCCCCCCACAGTTCTTTAAGTCATTCATTATACCCCCGGATAATTCACATGGTTCTGTTGCACAGAATTTTACTGCACCATACATGTAATAATGACATGCTGCATGAAGATATGGTTGAGAAATATGATAGAGAATTTACTGGACTGATAAACCAGTAATAGAATCACAAGTAAAATACTCATAAGTTTCTAAAATATGACAGGAGATGAAAAAAAATTATAAGTTCGTTTCCTTATGTCTTAAAAGCAATTTAAATATTGCCCTCCTTCCTTAAAAAAAAAATAGCCCCTATGCAATGACGTCCCTTAAAAATGCAAATATCTGAGAAAGGAAAAAAACAAAAGCACAATGACAAATAGGCAGACACAAGCACTTAGATATGCTGAAGATGTTTCTACTAGCATACAAGAGAATGATAAAATACTGAAGAAAGAATGGTGAAAGAGGTTTAAAACAAAATGGAGTAAAAAGACTAACAAGGGAAGGACAAAGGCACTGGAGAGGAAGCACCCAGAGCAGGTGGGAAGGCAGCACAGAGCCCTCACTTGTTGCTGGACAACCAGCTGGGGTGCTGGAAGGTAACTTTTGAATTAATTGCTGGATAAAATGCAACTGAGCTCTCTCTCAGGACATGCATTCCTCCAGGGGTGGAAAACACCCTTAGGTGTGATCTCACCTGTGTGTGATGTGAGAGTCACTAAGGCAGTGGTGTGTGTCCAGACAGGTTAGTTTTTTTATGTAAAAACTTCCATACTCTAGGTAAAATGCTGTGTGTTTTTTCCAGCATTTTTATACTCTTTTATCCTTTATCCAGCAGTTAATCATTCACCTCACATGCAGACACAACCGTGTCACTGTCACTGCAATCATATCCTGATGCCACTCTAATATTATGTCCTTCCATTTATGCAAAAAGCATTCTTATACACAGCACTTCTGAAGTCCTGCTTGCTGACTGCCTTTCACCTCTTGAACAAAAATACTTTCTCTAATGGGATGAAGTGAACATGAAACACTACAGAGAACACCGTTTCTAATATTGCTTTCAGCAGTTCATTTTTATCATTAATTTCTTCAGAAAAAATTGTAATTCTAAACTTGACGTTAGTCTGTTAAATATATACATTTTAAAATATAACCTAATAATATTAACATTTGGGGGGAATAAGATCCTTCTTTCTTGAACAGATTTTTTTCTGCACCAATTGTTAGCTTCAGCTATTAAAATCTAGCCATTTGCACAATATTGTGCATTAACAGCAGGCATACAAAACTGCATAAAGTGGAAGTAAAAAAGATGGAGAAAATGGTTGGAGAAAAGCACAAATCCAGATGTTAACTTCCAGAGTGAGTGTAAAGAGCCACTTCATTTCAAACACACACATTAAAGACTCCAATATTTCAGGTCAAGTGGGAACATCTCACAAAGACGTCTGAAACCAACAACTCTCTATAGCAAAAATGGTCACACTTGTGGAAATCAGTGCCATTACCAGTACCAATATCTCAATAATTTCTGCTTTTAATCCTCTTGTAAAGCTATTAAGGTATCCAGGAATATCTCAGTTCCCTGGGGCAGATGAGTGATAGCACCCAAAAGGTTAAGATTATCCTGCTTTGCTAAAACCACATGAGATTGATACTTTTCTGTATCTTCTGGCCTCTCTGCAGCTGAAAATTCTCCCAACAGCCAAAGCAGCCATCAAGAGAAAAGACTGCATGGTTTTTTTTTAATCAATTTTCATATCTTCTAATAGCTTTCCTGCCACAAGAGGGTAAGAAGGATCAGATGTTAGTTTTCATCCCCAATTATAAAGGAACTACACTTTTAAGTATTCATGTTTGTGTTTTTGCTGATCCTTCTACAGATGTCTGGACTATTCTCAGAACAGAAGGGAAGGGTTAAAGAAAATTCTAGATCACAATTGTTGTAATATGGATTAGAAGCAAAATTTTTACTTTTTTGTTTCAAAAAACATACACATTGCATTCCTTTAATGTGAAGACACTAATATTAAAAAAGAAATACGACATGGTTACTTTAATTATGTAGAACTGTAATTGGCATTTATTGCGTCGGGCTTCAGAGGGATAGGAGCATGGGGTGGAAGCTGATTTTTTCATTAAATAGCTGCCCCAAGGCAGATACATTCTGAACAAAGCACCTTTTCATGAGCTATACCTGTCCCATGGAGAGAACAACAAAGGGAATGAGGAAGGGGACATAGGAAGCCTGAACAAGGAGAGAATGATATGAAAAGAGTCCATTAAAAAAAGAGAAAAAGGGATAAAAGAGAAAGTAGTAACTAGGATGGAGTGGCATGGTATGGTCTAATAAAGGTTAAGTGACTTAATAAGAAAAAGATGCTTTCAAAGAAGAAGGGCAAAAAAAGGAAAAGGAGGAAATTAAAATAGCACACTTAAAGGATAGGAAGGATTAAAACTAAGATAGAACAAGAGGAAAAAACCCAATACCCAACCTCTTCAAATAATGAAAAAGAAAAAAAAAATCACATTGATGCATACAGATCACTTCAGGGAGTTAAAGGCTCGTGCCTGTTTGCATCTGTTTAATTGTAGATTTGACTATATGGCATTCCTCAGCACTTCTGACTACTTAAGGGGCATTAAACAGATGAGTCATGAAGGATGAAGTTAAGGGCAGAGGAGTCCAGGACAATCTCTGCTTTCTCATCTACACTCATTTCTTTCCTGCTTTGCCTCAAGGTGGCTACCAGAAGTCTGGGCCTGAAAGAGCCTAAAAAGAATGTTTCCTTTTCTTTTTTTTCCAAGATGATGCATGGTATTAGAAAAGAAATGTCCCCTAATCAGTTGCATATGCTTCTAGTGGAACGGGGGAGTCACGTCTGCTCCTCAGTAAGCCATCTGAACAATCTCAGAAATTGATACGAGGTGCAGATGAGCAGTCTCCATTATTTGCACATTTAGTTTTCCACTGATATTCCACAGCAGCAATGGAAATTTTTATTCCTACTGTGGCAAACAACAAATACACCAAGAAAATGGGATCTAGTTTTCTAGTGTATTCTGTGGATTCAAATCAGAGGCTTTGCTGCATCACCACTTGGCTTCACTCATATCTCACGGTCATTATTAAGAGACAGCTATGGCAAGGGGCAGTGCCCTTCCCTTCCGAGTTTCAGAGAGTGCAATGGAAACAGCACACCATTTTAGGACTGTTAACCCTCAGAGCAACAGAGCTTTGCACTTGGAGGCAGAAATCATGGCAAAAGAGCTGTCTGGTACTTACGTCAGCAGAGAGCAAGTTTTTGAGTGGTATAAACATCTACAACATCTGCAACAATTTTTTCCTTTACTACTCAACATCTCCAAAAGAACCAAACAGCACTAGAGCAGCCATGAAAGAGCACTACATCTAGAGGTTCCTGTACTTCATGCCTCTCAAGAGGTTTTCCCAAAGGCTGTCTGCAAATGCCACTGAATTGTTCAAGTCTTTGTAACCACAGGAATATGCTTTTCACATTTCTTTAAATACATTTTCAGCTCTGTTGTAATCATGGGAGTGCAGTAACAGGAAATGGAAACATATGCATATATTAACTACAACTTAATTCTGCCAGGATATAAGACATTATTTGCACTTGTGCAAGTTGAGAATCACTAATTATCATCACTAAGATGAAAAGTTAGTGCATTGTTTATAGACTATTTAGTATTCACATTTGATTATTTCAGGATTAGTGTTAGAAAAATTATATACTACTAACCATACACAACCCCCTCTTGAACAATCTTTTAATCATTCTCTGGATTTTCTTTCTGCCTTCAAATTTCTTGAACTTTTTGTAGAAGCAATATTCAATCCATCACTCAAAAATACATAAATACGTAGTAGTTTAAGATTCCAGGTGCTGAGTTTATAGCCACTCTCTGTTCCTAAGATATGACAGAACAGATTAAATCTGGGGCAGCACACCATACAAGAACATCAACATTGCTAAAGCATGCATGAAGGATATGGAAGCTTCCTCAACTTCCCTAACACAGAACTGGTACTACAGGGTACTTACTTTTAGATATAGGTGGTTTAAATGCCTAAGTATAAGCATTTCATTCTTTACTAGTTTGAATTTTAACTCTCTCTCAAGGAATTTTATATATACAGAGGGGGAAAAAAATCTGGTCTGTTGTGGCCATGATCATAGAAAGTTATTATATGACAATGAAGCAAAGCTGCACCCAGAGCTCAAGACTTTTTCAAAAGAACTTCCAGATAAATTTATTTAACAGAAATGTTGATTTGAGTATTACTAATGATAAAGCAACTAGATGAATCTGGGCAGGCTGTACTGTTTTACTTGATTGTTATTCTGCTGGTTTTTCTCCAAAAAAACCAGCAATTTAAAATGTCTAGCTAACAGTATAAATCTCTGTAATAGGGCAAGGAAGTATTTCCCTTTCAGGCTCAAAACAATGCAAGTATACTGGCTGATTCCTCCACCCTGCCTAGGAATGTCCCTCAGGGCCTCCAGTCCAGAAGGCCTGCAAAGCAGTTTATTCTGGAGGGCTTTCTAGAAGCTAGAAAGGAGTTTTAAAAATATCTAACCCATCATCCATCTCTACCTTCCTGGCTTAGGTACACAACAGTAGCCAGAATTCACTACAACTAGGAGAGACATCAAAGATTTTTAAATGGAAGACTAGATTAAAATAAGAAATAATTCAACTTGAGCAAGGAAGAGATCCATACATGATGCTGTGGTACATTCTGACGCCAATTATTTTGAGTTATTCATACAAAACTATAAACAAACAGAAAAATATTCCATATTACACACCACTGATTAAAGGCCTTGAGGAAATAGATCAAGAAGGACATCTGAAGAAAAATACTGCAGTGAATTTTGAAATTTTGAGAACCATACATTACAAGGTGTAAGTAACAACTTTATACTGTATTGCTTGAAAAATGCACAAAAAAGATCTATTATTTTTGAATTATCCAGGTAAATATGCCACAAATGCTGCATACCTGAAGGCACATTAAGATCTAAAGTATTTGGAAATTGAAAATTATAAGGTATCAATTATTGTTTCTATTGGTGGATACTTTTTTTTTCCCCTGAGCATTACTATATATTCTGATGTCAACAAGATTAAAATGGTGAAGTGCTTCTTTCTAATTTTTCAGTACCAATAAAAATAAACAGATCTTTGGACATGTATCAGACATAACAAAGAACTTCTTTACTAATACACTGCTGCTTTAAGAAGCTGTATCTAGAGTGCCTGCTGGCAAATCAGCAGCATGTCAGAAAGGGGTGAAGAACATGAAGACATATAAGTGTGAATTCCATGAGGTCTGTCGCTCCCTCTATGTTATATATTTTTGGCCAGTAAAACAATGTAAGTACTTAGCTCCCAAAACCCCATGTTGTGCATCTCACCCCAGTAGCAATTACAGGCAGAGTCCAGCTGTAAAAACCTGATGGAGACGCTGTGCAGATTCAAAGAATCAAAAGCACAATTCATTAGAAGTGCTTCACTTGTTTTCTGAAGCAATTTCGAAGCTGGTGTACACAGAGAAGGGGGCGCAAGGTCACCCCTATCCTCGCATTTTCACCACTGCACGGAGGACAAGCTACCAGAAAGTAACCCAGAGACTCAAGGAATACAACAGACAGTATTTTAAAGCTTTCCTGAGTACAATGTAGGATGCCACTGAGGAGAAAGAAGGAAGCATGCAACAAAAAAACCCTTGTGGTGTCTTTACATTTAAGAATGAACAGAAAAACAAGGCCCCTCACACCAACTGCTAGCAACAACATCAAGGGAAAGCTTTACTCTTCCTTGAACCTTTCTGAATGAACTAAAAGACTCAACCAACAGCAGCTGATATTTTGTACGCAGTGATAAGTTAGCCTCCTGTATATTCAGATATAACATGCTTATTACAAATAAATTCCATTGTATGTTGTTTGAATAGCTACTGCAATGTTAAATTGATGCTTCAAGAAATGCATACAAAGTAATATTTAAGAGACCATTTCATCTGGAGTCTCTAGGTTATGGCAATAACGGGGTAAGTTTACTGCTGATTACTGCAAAATAGAGTACCTTTCAACACAAAGATGAGTTGGATTGATGGCAAAACTTACAGTAACTGACTTCTTTTTAATTTGTGAGTATTCTGTGATTACAGTATTTCCAAATTGAGGACTTTGTTTTGTTTGGTTATTTTAATGACAACAAAGTATCCTGTTACATAAACAGAACTGTTCTTTGACACTGCATCTTGCTGCTAACTGTTATGGGATTTATCTTCAAGAGAAGAATAGCAATAAAGAGGCAAATTAATTCTGTTTTCTGTAACTGTAGCAGGGATAGTAGTGTAAACATACAGAATTCCCACAGAGAGAGTATTTTTAGACTTTTGTAATAAATGATCAGCAACTTAGCAGATAGAAACATCCTTACTTTTCCCTTTCCCCTCCCTCCTGGCTCAGAGAATATATCTCGTACCTATGAATTCTAACGATTAAAATAATTCTACCAATTACTTTGCTGCATTCCAGTATGCATAGTCAAGTATGTAATGCAATAAACTATGCCTGAATGGTCTGTTTACCCCAAAGCAAGTTACAAGGAAAACTCTTTCGCCTTAAAGGACTTGTCTCTTTGGAGCGTGCAGGCTGGCAAAAAGCCAAGGGAAGCTGGTGCTTAAGCAACCAAGACTGAGCAGTGCCTGTGTGCACTGCAATCTCAGCCAACCGCAGTAAATGTTATTGGAGTTTTTGTGCTGTAAAATTGCTGCTTTCATGCCCACTGCATCTGACAATAGGAATCCTTGGCCTTGCATGAGAAAGGAAGGCTGATGTGCCTTCTAGTCAGATCTCTGCATCCTTATAAAGCAGGGTTACTACTCCTGTGTACTCCTAATGGGTTAGTGACAAATAAATTCATGTCAGTGCTACGTCAGACACAGAAAGATACTAAATGGAAAATCGTTTGTATATGAGAGAAAAGAGTAGAAAACTCATGCTTTAAGCACAGTCCTTAGGCTATTAAAACTATTGATGATATTTAAAAAGATAAAGGATGTTAAAGGTGACAAATATTTAGCTTTTCACTTTTCAAAGCAACTTTGAGATAAGCTGTTTTCACAATCATCCAATGCACATTATTTTTTTTTGCTTAGTGACTCAAACACAAAATCCTTAGCATTCCTCCTATGAAAGACTGCAACAAGCATCTGCCAGCCGAATTTCTGAGACCCCTGTTTACTTTCAGCATGCAGCATGTTTAAAGCACGATCCTCCAACTTATAGCTACTGAGAACTGAGTTCAAATGAAAATCAAAAGGCAATGAGAAGACAAATCAGAATTTTAAAAAACTTTTGTCAAATGATCTGGGTTTCTTTTGCTACAGGAACTTTTCAACACTATAGAATAAAACATATACTGCAGCTGCATCACAATGACCAGATTTCTGTATTAACTTCCACTAGCAGCTTCCATTTAATCCAACAGCAATTCCTCAGAAGCACAGAATCAGGCCATAGCAATCACTGGAACTATAGAATAAACTAGGTATTAAAAAAAAAAAAAGATTTTATTAAAAACTCACAATCTTCTACTCATTCTTTGCTTCTAGAAGAACTTTTGCATTCACAAATCCATCAAGGATTGGTGAGCATTAGAGCTCATAAGAAAGGCTTGTAAAACTGTAAATTCAGACTGTTGCCACCAAGTGATGAACACATGGGAACATGTGTAAGATCTTGAGTCCTCCCTTTCTAAAAATAGCTTTTTAAAAAGAATTTGCATTGCAGTACAGAGTTAAAAATACTAGACCTTTCTCCAAAATAAAATAATAAAAAATAAAAATAAAAGAGTTTCATGTGATGATGTGACACACTTGCACCTGCTCCTGATGTCATACAAGTAACTTGCTGTGCACTCGCGTAACATTTGTTCCTCTAGAAGTCAGTATAAGCAGTACCTGGGTGAAGTCCTCAGATTTGTAATTTATAATGAAAATAAACCCCCTATGTGACTGTTTCCTTGTCCTCTTACCTTCCGTATTACAGATTAATTTCTACCATAAATTTCTTACAGCCTACTCTCTGCACAAGAGCAGTACATCCTCGTTCCTGATTGCGACTTCAGGATTCTTCCATTAAACTGTGACAGAATTTAAATTCAAGCTCCTTATCTTGCAATTAGGAATGTCTGTTCTGTAATCAAGCAGTCAAAGGAAACGAAGTGTGTGCAAGCACTGGCAAGAGGGAAGGATGCATTTTTGACTCTTATGTTCATCTATTGCGCCAGGTACACGTTAGTTCACTTCAAGTGAGCTGACATTTGGGTGCAGCATTCTTCCTTCAGTAAAACGATATTCTGCCTTTATGTTTCACTGTATTTCAGAATGAATTTATCTTCACAGATTTTCTTAAACTGCCTGATTTTCTGTAATATGATTTTTGATGGGGAAGAAGGAGTGGAGAAAATGTCTCCACATCAGATCATATCCGCACTACGATACACAGTTGGCAGGTTGTCCCATCTGGCATGCATTCGAGTATAAGATGGATAATTTGTCACTCTGAATCCTTTGATTCGTGAAAAGGCCAAAATCATCTCTGGAAAGATATTTTGTGGCTAATGATACAGGAGGTGTGGGGGAGACTGTTCTTTGAAGGCTACAAAGGCCACAATCTGAGAAGAAATAATTGGGTCTTGGCTCTTCTATTAATTAACATAGTAAGAGATTGAAAACTACAAAAATCTCTTAGGAGCAAAACATGACTTACAACAATCAGATATGAGAAGTAATTGCCCACCACTTTGCAAAATTTGATTTTGGAAGGGCGAGGGTGAGATTGGGGAACTGTAATTTGCTCTTGGCAAACAGACTGAATGCTTAATTAAACTGAACAAATGTACATTTTTGTACATTAAGGGAACAATGTTGACAGAATTTTGGCTTAAAAACCAATGAAAGAGGATAAAAAGATGGATTCATGAAATTGAAATCAAATATCAAAAAAAGATAAAAAATAAACTGGCTAACATTCAAGACACAATTTTCAAGTTTTTAAGGCAACTACATTTGCCCCAAGCAAGTGGAACAGCTAAATCTGTTGATCTGTAGTTCCGGGAAGGTATTTGCCTTCCTGCAATATCTGACTTTGGACCATAAGAGATTTACGTGCTTCTGTAGCTACCAAGGAAGGCTGCAAGCTCTGCTACACACTGGCTGAAACAAAACTATCTGTGGCCTGAGAAAAAAAGTCAGCATGTATTTTTATAACATGAACTTATTCTGTATTTACAGAAAGCTTGTCAAGTACCTCTATTCAGCATCACGGGCATTGTGAATTTATGGGTATCAAGCATTTTTGCTTACAAAATATTTACATGAGTATGTACATGCCCAGAAGACATTGGCTGTTTTCACTGAGAACTGGGAATCTTATTTTGTAATTTTGCAGGATATAAAACGGTCCAGCACATGGGAAGGGAAAGCGGCTGTTTTGTAAATGATTTCTTGTGGAAGGTTTGGACAATTTAGGAGCGAGGTCTGGGCTACAGGAAAAATCATTTTCTGTTACATTTAAACAGGCAATGCATTTCAACATGCAGGCTGCCAACATAACAAGCGTAGCCATAGCTTAGTAAGAAAATCTGTCATAAACTCCAAACTCACATATACCTGATTTGAAATGCACACAACTACTACTAGAAAAGCTCCAGGAGGTTACCTCAGTCCACCTTCTCCTAATTGAACGTAGGTTTGTTCTCAGCAGTACGAGTTACATTTTTATTTGTTTTAATATCATATTAGAAAGTGACAGAGCTTCTGTCACTTCCTTGGGACAGACTTTGATATCTTAATGTAGTTTACTGTTAAACCGTTTTTCCTAACCATGTGCCTAATCTTTCCTTTCCTTTTTTTCATCCTATTACTTTTAATTGTATCCCCACACTGCATGCAACATGTTCCGTTCTATCTTTGGTTAGTAGCTTCTCTTTGCCAGTAATTAATTATTGCTTAGGCCACGTATTGAACCAAAGTTTAATCTCTTAACCTACTCCCATATAATAATACCTCCAACCTCATAATTGTTTTCATACATGTATATCTGAACAGTAAAATAAAGAGCAATAAGAGAATTTGACAGGAACTTTGAAGAAGCAAGATGTCTGAATTCCAAACTGATATTCCATTGATACTGTGCCTAGGAATCCCTCTTTGCTGATATATTTGTAAATGCAGCTCCAACTGTACTCGTGAGTCAGACCGTGCTGCAGATTAATGCCTATGACCATTTCTCCTTAGATTTTTCCTGAATACACTGCACTTTAGACCAGCTTATATTTTTCAGTTCTAATTTCATTTTGGTAGTTTCTGGCTATACAATTAATGAACTTTCCTTGCCCTCTTCTATTAACATTTTGTCTCTAGTTAGCACTTAGAACACTTGCTATTTAGTATCATTGGGAAATTTTTAGTGCCATTTTTACTCCATCATCCATATAACTAATGAGGATGTTAAATAAAACCAAGACTATAGGATATCCCCATGATGTACTTCAATACAACTCCTCCTTGTTTGAACTATTAATCCTAATTTATTATCAAAGAATATTTCAATCCAAACAGGTCTGACTTAATTTTTAAAGTAATATGTTCTAGGGCCAGTGTCAGACCTGAGGACAAATTGTATGTACTGATACAACAGTGACAAAATTTAATTTATGATGAATTATGAGATAAAAGATAAAACTCTCATTAAGCAATGTGTAAGACAACAATGAAAATAAGGCATGTGGATACCCTCAGAGATTCCAGATGACTGACAGTTCTGAGAATGATGAAAAGAAAAAGAAGTAAATATATATATTTCACTGAAAAAAACCTGAAGAGTTTTAAAGCATTTAATCTCATGACCTCAAGCTTGTTTCCTTGAACACCCCCACACCCCCTTCCCTCTCCTTTTATTCCCCAATAACCTAAACTACTAAAATGCAGTTCATTGGAGCATGGTGCTAATAACACCAACGTTGTGGGCTCAATCCCTGTGTGGGCCATCCACTTAAAAGTTGTGCTCGACGATTCTTGTGGGTCTCTTCCTACTAAGAATATTCTAGGATATCAAAAGAATTCCTTCTGTGAAATTACATGGCAGGTGACAGCCTGGCTGCCAAGTTCTAGTTCACCAGCACATGCAACTTCCTTTGTGGAGTAACTATGGCAAAGCAGAGATGGAGTAAGGACTGGGAAGTGTTTAGTAGGCACTAAAGCAGGACTACCAGAAAGCCACACAAGGTACTTCCACACTGGCTAAGATTTAATTTGCCATGGGTTTTTTCAATATTCACAGGTTATTTCCAACCTTCTCACAATCCAGTTGGGTATGAAGGCGAAAAATCCCATTTTCCTCTTCCCACCCTGATAGGAGCTGCGAGGGAAGAAAAGATGCCTTAAAAGTCACTAGCATCTTCCACTAACTTATAGCACAAATCCCTGTGTACACTTCCAAACACACTTCCATTTCATTTTGCTCTTGGTGACAAGAAAAAGGCAGAAGTGAGGCAGATTGTTAAATTATGCTGGTTATATATGAATTGTGGTATCTGTGCAGAAAACGTAAGAGATGTAGGGAAAATCTGAAGAGTAAAAAACCCTTAACAAACTCCTAATAAAATTCACATCTATGCTCTGTACTTGTGTTCTATCTGGTGTTTACTAGTGCCAGCCTTGAGCATTGTGCACCTATTCCCTCAGGTACCTGTACAAAAGCAAAAGGCTCTGACCTTGGCTTCTTGACATTGTGGGATAATAAAAACAATAATTTCAGTATGGCAGATACTTCTGTATAAGCTCTTCCATCAAGTTCTAATGAATGAATCATCATGAACTAAAGTCCTTAATTTATAGGAGAATTATGCCACAGCACATTTGGTGTCTGTAGAGTGAGACGTCCTACAATGAGACCTCTGAATGCAGAGAGTTCAAATACCTTTACATTCAACCAGCTTTATTACTTTATTTTTTCTCTTTCAGAAGTTTAAATTCAGAATTGTGCTCTAGATTTCCAGATTTGTAGGAAGGCTTAGCCATTTTGAACTGAAAAGCCCATCAATCTGCAATTCCCATGTGGCTGGAGCAAAATCTTGTTTATTGTGCATTACCTGGCAGATCCTTGATCAAGGACAACTGAAAACCAGTTTATATTATATTGAATTTGTTTCAGATCTTTCCATTACAATAACTATCATCACAAATTGTTATTAAGAAACACGAGAACCTTGACGTTCAAATGCACTATACAAATGCTTCTGTGAAATACATCCTTCTCTATTTTGCATTTTCTGGTTCTCCCATATCTCAAATTTAGGGGTAAAAATTCTCAAATCTGAGTTTCTAATTCAGACTCTTCAATTTCATTGTCAGTAGTAAGCATTAAATATTAACTATACCTTGTCTTCATACTCTCTGCTTAAACTAAGAATTGAGCACTTTATTTCTCATTATATTAAATTCTGTGTTAAAAGATAAGCTGCTACTAATTTCAATAAATTTCCCTCCAAATTCTGTCTAATCTATAACTTTTCATGGAAAAAGATTAAGAAACTTATCAAAATGCCTAAATACAGATACTACATGACTTCTGTTTTTTATAAGCAGACTTAGTGACATAAGGAAACCCTCCAACTCAATCACATTCAAGAATTCTTTCCTCCCAGCTTCCAGTTCACTCTACTCTCCCTCTCACTTTAACAACTGTTTCATTTCCCTGCATATGTATTCAGATGTCCCTGTTTATTATAAACCATTTTGCTGTTCTTTCTAAAAACAATAAATGTAATAAGTAAATTGTTCTGATAGCAGTAAGCAAACAGACTGACTGCTGGAACAGTTCTCAGCTCTATACTGAGCTGCACCCTGAAGAAGAGGAACAAGTAGAATCAATCAGAGATGCTATGTAAAAGAAGAGTTGTAACTGATGGTCCTAAAATTTATCTCCTCCTGAATTTCATGACTTACTAACACACTGCTCTTAGAGAAACTAAATTATTCCTATTAAATTGTCCACAACAGTCCTCACTTGATCTGAATTTTTAAAGCTACTAATAATATCTCCATGTAGACCGTAGCTTCTTGTGGTAAGCATCTGATAACTCATTTTACTAATTCTCTTTGCTTTTTAAGCCAATTCCAGAAAAGGAAGCTAATTCCCACGGGTTAATAAAACAAGCTAATCAAATCCAGCTTCACAGATTAATATAATTCTACACACATATTCAGATCCTTTAAATTTTGAGTGAGCCAATCAAATAAAATACATTGGTCAAATGGACTCATTCTAAAGGAAAACAATCAGATGTTTGAATAGACTAAGAAGATGTTAATTCAACTTGCTATTCAAATAATGTCAATATAACTGAAAGCAGTTCAATAATATAATTGTTTTCAGTCAGCACTTTTTTTATCCCTAAATGCTTCAGCAGTGATCTCTCACCCTCTGCCAACAAAAACACTGGACAAAGTCATCTGGAATATGGCACTGAATCTACTTTGAACCCATTAAGATTAGATAGCATTGAAAGCTTACATGAAGATGCCAAAGAAAAGACAACTGGTGAAAAAAAACCCCTTCTTTCTATGGAAGTGCTAACACATCCTGCATTACTTACCATTTTAGCTAAAGAAAATGCAATAATCAAATAGTAGCATACTAAAGACTACAATTAAATGATATTGACTTGATAGGATAGAATTTGAGAGATCCACATACTACAATGCAATGTTACACAACCATGCATATCATCAGGTAGAAGAAAGTTGTAGCTAACTTATTAAATTCTGCTTTTCCCTGTTTTACAAAGAACATACTTTTTCCCCACCAACAGGCCATCAGCCTATAGGAGAAATCAAGCATTAGCAAATCAGATAGATAATCCAAGCAATATTCATTTATGTGCTGAGTGAAAGGAATCTTTCTTCCAGTAACACAAACCCTCATTTTGCAGCTGACTGTGGAAATGGAAGTCTGCTACCTGAAGAGCTATTATCTTCTCCTTAACCAGCAGAAAAGCAACAAGCCTGACTCAAATTATGGCAATCACTATACATACAGTATATGTGGTTAGCAAGCTAAGGCACTTCTAAAAAGAAGTCTAATCTTGTGGAGAGAAAGATCATCTGACAGCAGGAACTGGAAACACTTCTACCACACATACATGCTGAAGGGGTGAATATCAGACATCTGCAGGTAGAGGATACAGGGGAGATGAGTGGGAAGAGAGAGGGAAAAGGAAGAAGAACATACTTGCAGAATATGCTGGGTCTTCCTCCTTCTTACCAAAAGTCTTACAAAGAACAACTGTCTCAACACATACCACAGTGCTAATTCCTGTCCTACTTGTAATCAAAACCCCTCTGATGTTCTGCTAAAAGGCTGAGACTTGACTTGACACAGGATCAGATGAAATTAATTTAGCTTGTCTGGGATGAAACAAGTTAAGGAACATTCCTGAAGGTTGGTAAACTCACTGGCAAGCAACTGTTCAAAATTTCAGAAGCAACAAAAAGACTAAAATCTAGAGGAATGATTAACATTTACTAGCTTCCTAAGAGATGCACACAGATCCTCCCAACTATTCAAAATTTTTACCAGTTTTGTCTTGCTTTTGCATTTTTCATTTATAAAAGAACGGTTGGAGGATATAGTAATCTAAATATATTGACTTATTGAACTAAATCAGGCTATCTTTTGGATAATGAATATATTTTCTAACAGATTTCATATTCCTAGAGATAAAAGAAAGATAGCATACCCTGATTTTGACAATGCATGACCATTTTTTGAGTTCTTCACAGATTAAATACTGAGCAAGTTCAACATGCAAAAATAAAGTTATCATTAATTTTAAAGACCTTAATCCAATGTGTCAAATTCACATACGTGAGTGCTCTTAGCAGACTGGCCTTTTAGACACAACACCGAAACTCCACTCAAAGCTAAGAAGAGAAGCTCAAATTTAGTGTTATGCTTGGCAAAATAATTCTGTCCAATCAGCTGATGTGCAATCTGCAGAAAAAGATTTCTCCATACCCCCTCTAGTGGTTCATCTGCAGGTGAGATTTTAACAATCAAAAGACAGAAATGGTTCTTAGAATTTGAAGTGGCTTGCTCCAATCTTTGCTGATCTACCTGAGAAGGGCTGTGAATTAAAAAAAAAATCTTCCAGACTGCCTATGCCTACACCAAGAAAATCTGTTCAGTCATGCAGCAAAAATGGAAACCTGTGGCTAATATATTTTCTCATATCAAAAGAAAAAAAAGAAAAAAAAGTGGTTTCTTTGGGCACAATGTGTAAGCAGGCACTGGTGTTTAAAGTATGTCACTCCTTTTGCTTACTGATACTGGGTGGAAGGAAGGGAAATGTGCAAACATATATCTCAGAAGCCACCACTGCCTCCTGTCATTTCACAGCTCTCTTTAGAGTTTTTTTCCACAGTTTTGAGTGCCCTATCCATTAAAAAAAATCCTCCTCTCCTTCCCTTAGGAAATCAAAGTAACGGCTGGAACCTGCTAAACTTGATGAGGTAGTAAAAGACAACTTTTACATTATTCTGAAGCTAAATATCACGACAGTTTAACCAACTTCAGTACCTTTAAGTACCCTTTAAAAAGTATAACTAAAGGTTAGTCACTTGCTAAAAACTAGATTACATAATAAATCATTAATAGCTACTGCTTCACATAAGCATTACCTGTTAAATGACTTTAATGATCTTTTCAATATTAGCAGTTATTTTCTACTCTTGCTTCTCTTACAGTAAAATAGAAACAATTTGTGGCATTTATGGAAAAATCAGTTTAAAATACAGAGTCATTTTGATATATTTTTGTTAGACAATTTCTTAAGAAGATGGAAAACAAAAGGGTATTTAAACTATGGACAAATTGTCCTCTTCTTACCATGACCTGGGACAGATACTGGATTATCACTGGTCTGTACTAGATATGAGCCGGCAGTATAGTCCTCATCTGTATCAGAGTCCTGAACTGGCTGGCTGGCATTATTACTTAATAACCACCTCTGGTTGTCATGGAGATTGGGTGATGGAGGAGGGGAGTGTAAATGTTCAGTAACTGATGGACTAGATGAGGAGGATGGCATGGGAGGACCTATAAAAAAATAAAAAGCATTTAAAATATGGGTCAAGATATCACATGAAAAACAATTTATTTCTTGTATCACCAAAAGATGAATATTCTACTTCAAACAAGGAAAAAAGATGGACAAAGAAAATATGACAATTGCCTGAAATAAACTGGTTTAAGTGTTTTAGAAACCATAACATAATGCCATGACTTGATATTTCAGTGAACAGTGTTTATTATACAGGATTGTTTCTTTCAGTGAGACACTCCTGTCTAAAATCTATTAGTGCAATAAAGTAATACAAATAAGCAGGCACAGAAACAGAGAAACAGGACCAGTTTTCCAAGTTCAAACATACAGGGAAACTCACCGCTGTAAATTTTTGCCACAGGTTACTCTGACACAACTTTTCATTTTCAGCAATGTTTCTCAGACACATGCCATTTAAAACCTATCAAAATGTTTCACCTGTCAAACTTATGTCCATCTGCACAAGTCGTTTTAAAACATGCATACGCAATGACTACATCCCATTCCTGCATCTTGAAAGTATCTTAAAGTCATCATGGAGGAAGACAGGTTTAAATAAAGCCTTAGCATATCATAACAATGCATTTAGTCCTTCAATTAAACAATAATTAGGCCAGAATGCAACAGAGAATTATCTAATCTACCCTGTGAATATATAGGTTCTTTATAGTCTTTAGTGATCACAGATCTTATTCAGAGTAAGACTGCTGAACTACTTTTGAATAAAGTGTTGTTGCCTGTAGGTGGGGAATGTGCCAGAATATGAAGAAGCTTTATTACATAATTTATGTTAAAACCAAAATTAGATTAATCCGCATGGTTATAATTCATAACTATAAATCTAAATTTAAATTAGAGGAAAAGGGCCTTTTTTTCATCATATAATGATTTGGTTTTATGGTACTTAGTAGTATAGTTATGCTGCAGAGGTGCTGTGCTTCTCAATGTTAATAAATCATACTGACACCAGTAGCTTGAATTACCTTCTCTCCACCTCCCTTGTACCCTGCTAGAATCATGCTAATTATTATTTTCTTTTTCTTTCATATTCAGTTTATACCATCATATAGTATCTTAAATATCTCTAAAACATGTTGCTAAGTCCTTACCAATTGGCCTCTTTGGGAAGAAACCTATGAAAGCCTCACCACAAACTATTCACTTAATACTTCCACATATCATTTATCCCTTTTTGTAGTGAACAGCACAACATATATTATGACCATTTAAGATGGGGGCTTGGTCCTGGAAGGAAAGTGAGCACTTACTACTAGTCAAGTAGCTCCTGTGTAAAACCCAAGGTTTACAATCAGGGAAATAAAAAGTACGGGGGAACGACATTTTACAGGGCTCAACTTGTGAATTTAGAAGTAGGGAATGGGCACATTTTGTAGCTCGAGATAAAATGCCAACAGGTTTTCTTGCTACACCTTGATTTTTCACATTGCTTGCTTCAGTAACCTGACTTTGTGGTTATTTCTTGATGCAATATTTAATGCATTATTTATGGTATACTTAAACTGACTTAGGTAGCCATTATATTTCATTTTTTGAATAGTTCCAACAAAAAAAAGTAGTGGGTTTTATAATATTTTTTTTTAATTTTGGAATAAGCCTCCTTTACTTGCTTTGGACCTCTCTTAGAGGAGAGCTGCAGTAATATGTTCCAGATGTATATGTACTGTCTGAAGCAAGTCAACATTTCAGTAGTATCTTTGGACTTTATATATAACACCTCTCAATATGCTTCCTTTCTCCTTCTCAATTTACACTCATTACCTTTCAGGCATAACAGAGCCTTGATTGCACAAATCATAATCATACAAAACATGTTGCCTGAAATGTGTCACGTCCAAGGTTCCTTAATTGTTTTGTAAACTCCCTCATTTATTCAGAACTATTAATTGTCTCCGTGCTACATGGCTAGCTGACACTGCACTGCACTGATGAGTAGCCATCCGGAACATGCACCACTTGGGTGCCCTGGTTTACTGAATTTCTTAGCTCAGAAAACACCATTTGTCAGGTGTGGGGTAGAAGTGCAAGGGTATTAGCAAAGCTCCCACCACTACGCTCAGCAGGGACAGATCTCTGCTACCGCAAAGATCAGTTGATTAGGGCTGTAAGACCACCAGGAAGTTATCCAATTCTTAAAAATAAACCTAATTCTAGCAGACAGGTCTTACAATCATAGAATCATTTAGGTTGGAAAAGAATTTTAAGATCACTGAGTCCAACCTTTAACTCAGCATTGCCAAGTCCACCACTAAACCATGTCCCTAAATGCCACCTCTACATGTCTGTAAAACACCTCCAGGAATAAGAGACTCAACCACTTTTCTGGGCAGCCTGCTCCAAGTTGTGATCACTGTTTAAGTGAAGAAGTTTTTCCTAATATTCAAGATAAACTTTCCTGAAGCACTGCTAGCTCATGTTCAGCTGGCAGTTGACCAGCATCTCCAGGTTCTTTTCTGCCAGACAGCTTTCTAGCCACTCTTGTCTGAGCCTGTAGCATTACATGGAGTTGTGACCCAAGTGCAGGACCCAGAACTTGGCCTTGTTGAACTTCCTACAACTGGCCTCAGCCCATTGATCCAGGCTGTCCAGATCCCTCTGTGGAACCTTCTACCCTCTAGCACACCTATATTCCTGCCCAACTTGGTGTCATCTGTGAGCTGAATGACGGCACACTTGATCTCCTTCAGATCATTGATAAAAAATGTAACCAGGACTAGCCCCAGTACAGAGCCCTGAGGAACTCTACTGACTAGCCACTAGCTGGGTGCAATTCCATTCACCACCACCTCTCTGGGCCTGCTCATCCAGTCAGTTTTTCACCCAGCAAAGAGGACACCCAGCCATACCATGGGAAGCCAGGTTCTCCAGGAGAATGTTGTGGAAGAAAGTGTCAAGAACTTTACTTAAGTCTTGGCAGACAACATCCACAGCCTCTTCCTCATCCACTAAGTGGGTCAGTTTGTCACAGAAGGGGACCAGGTTGGTCAGGCAGAACCTGCCTTTTGTAAACCCCTGCTGGCTGGGCCTGATCCCCTGTTTGTCCTGTACATCTTGCGTGATTTTACTCAAGATGACCTGCTTGGCAGAGATCACCTTGCTGGCACTGAGGTCAGGCTGACAGGTCTGGAGTTCCCTGGAACCTCCATCTGGCCCTTCCTGTAGATAGGTGTCACATCATTCAACTTCAGTTGCCTGGGACAGCCACACTTGACCAGAGCTGCTGGTAAATGACTGGAGGTGGCTTGCTGAGCTCTTCTGCCAGCTCCCTCAGTACCCCTGGCTTGAGCCCCCATGACTTGTGGGTGTCTAAGTTGCATAGCAGGTCACTGACTATTTCTTCTTGGATTACAGGGGCATTGTTTTGCTCCCCATTCCTGTCTCCTAGCTCAAGGGGTGGGGGACCTTGAGGCCGACTCTTCTTACTATTAAAGACTGAGGCAAAGAAGGCATTAAGTTACCTCAGACTCTTCCTCATTCTTCATCACTGTATTTTCCCCCTTCACCCTATAAAGGACGGCTATTCTCCTTAGCCCTTCTTTTGTTGCTTTCTTGTCCCAAAGTTACGTGGTCTGCAGAAAAAAAGGGAGCCAGCTGTAATATGAGCCAATTTTTCACAAGAACCCTAGGCCAACCAGCTGGGACACGTATTTCTGTACAATTTCATCCAGAACTGGCAGATTTTTGCAGTGAGCTCGTCTGTGATTCCAAGTGAAAAGAGAGATAGCTATCTATACTGCCATTTATAGAATAAGCTACACATTAAGAAAAAAAATACTTAACACACTTTCTAGAGGAATCGTAAATGATGTGCATATTCCTTTCCAATTCTTTTTTTTACATGGAATGAAAGGCATTCAAAAGTATTTGGCAATATCCCCTCTTGAAGTTGTAACAAACTCATTTATAAATCATAAAAAACATTAAGTATGAAAAAAGCCAATTAGATTGATTATAACACTTTTCCCATACAGCTTAGAAGTATACAACACTAAGAATATTTCATTCTAAGAAAACCCACATAAATAGAACTTCTGATTTTCTCCCCATTCTGCTTCTTTTGGTATCCACCTAGCAAAGCATTTGGTTGTTCTACTTTGACTTTCTTGCCTGTATTTTAAAAAAGCAAAAGTTCTTGTTTTTAATATGTGAACTTGATTCAACAGTAAGATATTTTTCACAGGCAAATATGCTGGACTTAAGAGTATTTAAATCTCATGTTTTAGGTCAGTTATGAGGAAGAACACACTTTATTTTGTTGGCATTTTCATAATTGAAAACATATGACTTTAAATGATCTTTATGTACTTCAAAAAAATTATCTTACATGAAAATGCAAAATACAGCCAAACTCCAGCAAGAACAGATTCAATATAGCAATATGTGAAGAGATGAATAGATTTGCTAAGGATATGAGTCCCCAAAGAAAGTAAAACACAAAGAAAATAGGTTGTAAGAAGAACATTAAAAAAGAAATACACCTGAGCTAATAATGGATACATTAAATACATATATACAAGGTAATTATGTTAAAAAAAAAGGGCAGTGTTCTCTGCCACGATCAGCACTTGTCGGGATCTGTGATATTTAAATGCTCCCGAGATTGTAGAAAGTCTCTGTCTTTCAGCCCCGCTGCCAAAGAAGGAGTCGTAATTCATCTATGCTGGTTTTCAAGGTTGTTTATTTCTTCTTATCTAAAATATCTTCTCTCTGACCTGCAGCAGGTCTATCTCGCAGGACAGTGTGCAGGGCTCTGCCCCTCAGTGGGATGTTACAAACATTATATACTAGAAACTACGTGTGCTGTATTTACAATAACATGCCAATATCTATCACCCATGTTGAACAGTGTGTCCCCAGCCTAAACCAATAGAAAAATGCCAACACCACTTTGAAACATGGAAGGCATGAAGAAGAAGAAAAAGGACAAGGCATGCCCAATTTTCCTCCATCTTACCCCCTTTGAACCCCTCATTTAGAATACTAAAATTCTACTTTTGCACCTGTGCCACACTAATTACTACTTCTATCAAACACTCAGAGCTTGTAATTCATCCCATAAGATTGAAAACTCTTTTCCATGAACAGAGATCAGAGACAGTGTCTCTCGGGGCTATGTACAGGGGGGTTCCTGACCCCCTGCCAGGGTCCCAGACCTTCCAGGGCAGCCACAGGGATGCTCTGGATTCCCACAAGCACTGACCTAAAACATGGCACAAATTAAAAATTGGAAAGAGAACTAATATCACATATTCAAAGGGACAAGTATGGTAAGTGCAACCCATAAAAAGATAGCAAATAAACAATGGGAAAGACTGCAACAATTGACTGGTAGTAATGTACAGGAATTTCTGTATTAAGTATATTAAGGCTTAACTAAGTCTAACGCTGAGCCTCTGTCAATTGGTGCTGCCCAACACCACAGGTATCATAACAGGGAAAGAGAGTGGGGCTGCTGCAGTTTGGGAAGGACTGGGGACAGAGCAGGGCAGAGCTGTACCTTCAACCCCAGAACCTCAGGCACTTCCACCTGGCCACAACCCGAGTTAGTACAAGCTGCCTTCCCTTAAAAAAAAAAAAAAAAAAAAGAAAGAAAGAAGCTATTTGCAGCATTTAAGCTTATTCACTGCTCAGCTCTCATCCTCTATAGGTCACCAGTTGCTACAGAAACACTCTGCTTCAACAACACCAATGAGTGCCTGGATGAACTGCATCTCCACTAGATGTATTTTAGAGAAAGTAGTGCTAGACACTTTTAGAAAATGGCATTTAGGAGAAAAGTAAGATGGGAGAGAAGCAGTAGTAATGACCTGCTGTGGCAGGGTCGGTGGGCTGAAATAGATGACCATGTGCACTTATGAAATCTTCTCACTAGATTCAAACTCTTAAAACCAGAGAGATTTTGCTGGCAATGACACTAAGAAGAAAGGAAAAAAAAAAATTGTTTATTTTCTATTCTTATTATAAATCAGATTTTTCTGACTATAATTCATGAAGCAACAAAAACTTTCCTGAGCTGAAATATGATCTTAAAAATGTGTAGTTTTCATTGCTTCATGAATTTCTTTAATGCTGAACATATATCTAGATTGTCCCTAAAAACCTGGCATTATCAACTTACTTCCATAAGATGCATTGCAAGTTACATACTTTGAAAAAGTAATTTCACTATAAAAATTTGAAGGGCCATTATTTTAATCTCAATCAGGCTGCATAAATCCTATACCAAACTTATGTACAACTTCTGATGGCTGCTTAAAGCAATACAACAGTAGACAGCTCTGTTTAGGCTGTTTAGCTATGGCAGAACAATGCATTTTTCCATTCACAGTGTTGGCAGCCCTTGTCACTGAGACTGAAGAAAAAAAAAATCCTCTATCTACATCTCAAGCACACAGAAGGAGAGTCTTATTTTGAAGTGGTAAAGAGATTCTTACTGACTTCAATGTCAGTAAGAAAATGGTATTAAATTACAATTTGCAAAGTAGATATCTCGCTACTGAAATTAATGAGATTTTGGCTGGTGAATTAATGGAAATGAAGATTTCATGCTATATTAAATGGCACTACTATGTCATATAAACCCAAACCCAGACCCCATACTGTGGAAAAACATGTTATACATATAATGGATCACTAAGAATAGCTATATATCTCTATTCTGTACTTTGCTGCTCACAACAGGACAAAGCAGGTTGCTGTTGTGGGTTTTTGGTTTTGTTTTTGGTTTTTTTTTTGGTTGTTTGTTTTTTGGTTGTTTTTGTTTTGGTTTTCTTGGGGTTTTTTTTTTCCAATAAAATAGTTTAAGGATCTTATAAAACTTGGATGAGACAGGCAGTGGCTTTTGAAGGTCAGAAATAACAAGTCTTCTGGCTAAATTAATTAGAAACCAAAACACTTTCAAACATGAAGGACACTTACAAGCCTTCTGAATCAAGCTGAGATGACTCTTTGCAATCTGTTCTAAGACTTCCCAGTGTGCTGAAAGCTGTACAGACTCTTGTTAAAAAGGGCACCTATACCCTCCTAACAAGTTTACTGATTGCATCCCAAAATTTCAATTTCTAGTGTATCACATGTAGATTGACCCAAAAAAGCCCCTAAAAACCTCCAAGCCCCTGCACCTGGTTTGTACAACCCTTAACAACTGCATTTTGGACCTTTTCATCTCTGCATAAAAAACAGTAAGTTAGTAACAAGTGAGTTTTAATTTTAAACTAATTTTTCATTATGGACTTCCTGTATGCTCTCCAACCTGTATGACTTGGCATTGGCATTTATCTCTCTGCTGGATCCTGCAGCCTTCTGCAGCCAACCTGCAGTGACAGTTATCTCTTAATTAATACTCTACATGCAAATGGAAGTATCAAAAAGTGCTGTTGTATAGCACACAAAGAACAATTACTTATAACCAACACAGTTCTCTTTATCTATTTATACCAGAGTTGACCACTGTAGTAGCTACTGTGAAGACCTCCCCAAGGAAATACATGCATAGACAGTCTTCCAAATATACACACACATATAAATAAGACGGTATGAATCCATCTACAGTGAAAAACACTGCAGTGAGAAGAAATTACATGCCAAGAACTCTTTTAAAAACAAATGCTTTCAAGTGCATAGAAATTATGCTTGTGATCTATTGTGGATTTTCCATTTGGGTTTTGCTTTATTTGTAATCATAATGGATAATGACCCTTTTACCCATGAACTAGGAGGTGTACTTTTGAAGTTTCAAATCCTTCTGAGTGCTGATGAACTGTGGCTTCATGTCAGATGCAAACTTTAAACACAAATGATATCTATTTTTCCTATATTTCCTCAAAAAGTTAGCACTTCTAAACAAAACAGATGTATTGACATATATTCTAAGTCACAAAGTTGCAACTACTTCTATAGACTGTGAAAGCTAAAACTGTACAAGACCATAATCAAAGGACATTGATTTGAAAAATAAAATTAATCCATTAGAAAGCAAGACAAATAATGGCCTGAAAAAATGTAATTTGTTTTTTTTTTTCTTCTTGGAAGTACAGTATAATAACCAGACTCAGTAATATAAAATTGACAATTATCTTCTAAAAAAGAGAAAGATTTCTTAAGAAAAATGGTTATGCCTTAGAACTGACACACATTTCTGAAGCAAACACTTTATGTTTTGAAGCATTTTGGTTATTTCAAAAAGTTAACAGCTGCTGCTCAGCAGATTGTTAAATGAAAAGGAGTGCCCTGTTCTTATAGGGGTCAGACTGCATGACCGCAACAGCTCTGTCTTCAGTCCTGAGTTCAGGCAGTGCTCATTTTTGCTTTAAATGGGAGTTTTGTCTGTAAAGAAATTGCAGAATCTGAGCCTTAACTGACAGAGTATCCTAACCAAAATGCATAGCTCTTTCTTCTTACTACAGAAAAAAAATATTTTTTACTATTATTATTTTCAAAAGGAATCACCTTATATATTCAGAGCCAGGTGTAGAGCAAAGGTTCACTCACCTAGGCACAAAGTCCATAAGCTGAACCAAAACCTCAAGCATCTGTCGTATCCAGGGTTTATTTTTTTAGGAGCTACTCTGCTCAGTTCAACTGAATCTTCCAGTTTATTTCCCCCAATATTAATTAAAAGTTGATGTGAAAAATACTGGAAGGAAACAGAGAGTTATTCCCAGAAGAGCAAAAATCTTCATTCTACTCAGAAAATCATTTAAAGTGATAGGTCTTCGTATTTTTAGAAAAACATTCATCTTTTTTGGGGGGTTGGGGGCGCAGTTTTGGACAGAAGCAAGCTGAAATCAACACCAGATTGCAAAATATTCTGATTAACTCCTATCTTCACTTGAGATGTAGAAGTTCTCACATGAAAATAGCACTTCTCCATTCAGATCCTCCGCAGGGATTCAGACCCCTCTGCCTTGTGATGGGAGTCTCATACAGTACAGCCAGGACAAGGAGACACCAGGTCAGCCACATATGAGTGGCACACTCGCAGTTTTGGCCCAGCCAAGTGCCACTTGCAAGCCCTGGCAGCCAGCACACAGTAGCTGGAGCACCAGAGCCAGAAGGTCTCCAAGGGCCTGTAGCACTTGGACTGTGCACGCAGGGAAGCTCCTGGGGTCCCCATCTGGCTCCTGTGTAACTTGGCCACAGACCTGGCCCTTTCCTACCACAGCAGTTCGTGCCTGCTCAAGCACCAAGAGGCAGAGGAGCAAGGCACACATGCACAGCTCTGCACCTGAGCAATGCAAAAGGCACCCGTGCATGGCCAATCACTTCTGCCTCAGTCAGAGCCCTACATGGCTGTGCACATCTGCCTGGGCCTACTGCTTCATTGACCACTACACAGCAGGCAGGGAAAGGGCAGGAGAGATCTCCTGGGTAGGGGGAATGTGCAGCCAGTACCCTCTGTACCCACTACTCATCGATTCACACGCAAACCAAACTAAGCATTACACAGCGCTGTGAGAAAGAAACCAGCCCTTCTCAAAAGCCTGCCAGGATTTTCATGTTCAAAAAACCCATACTATAAACACACCACAGACACAAGCTAAAACCAGGAAAAAAACCCACCAGGGCTTTTTCTTTTCCCGGCATTTCCAGAAATGGAATCAAGCATCAAAAATGGAGCAGCTGGCAGATACTATAATCAATGTAGGAAGGATAGCCTCTCTGAGTCTGTCTTATATTCACTCAGCAATGATACTGAAGTGTTTACCAAGTTCCCACTCTCAATCCTGACCTTTGTAAAAAGACTGTAATTTTTCTGGATGCTGATACTCTTTCAGATGGCAATTCATAAAGACAAATCACCTATAAAAGTAACCTTTGAAGAAATGCTTCTTTGTTCTTCCTATCCATGACTTTTTATTATTAGAGGTGAAATGGATTGAGCCATGTCACATCTGGTTTATCATTCTTCCAACATAACTCAGTGGTAGTCGATGCACTTTGTATTTTCACAGTTGCCTTGGGCTAAATTAGCAGGAGCAGAAAATGTCTTTTTTGAACAGGACAGGAAATGCATCTTGAAGAACACCAGACAACATGAAGGTTTTTTTGGAAGGGAGTGGGAGAGAGGATTCTTAACGAGGAAATAAACCTTCTGAGAATGATTCACAAAGCATTCGGTTTATAGAATCAGTTAATTTCCCATCCTCATTCCTCCCACCCCTGTAAGAAGCAGTTTAAAGAGGAGTGAAATCAAATACTAATTAACTAAATTTGGTTTTCTTAATTCTACTGTGTCCTTTATGAGAAAAGCAGTCTAAGCAATGACAGGGATACCAGTTTTGCCTACTTTTGCTACCAGTGTGGCCACTGCCTTGCAGTCTGCCATAAAGGGAACAATATCCTCGAAAAAAAGCATCTAGAGAACCTCTTAATGACATCAAATTGCTTATGCTTGCAGACCACAGAAAATGATTCGTTTTCTCAGAAGGAAACATAGCAATTTAAAGAGATTTTGATAGATGTGAACAAAGAGCAACGAACTGCTGAAAAAGAGTTCTATCAACCTTACTTACAAAAATAATCCCACTTTTTAGTATTCACAAGAATCAGAGAATATTCTGATTTGGAAAGAACCCACAAGGATCATCAAGCCCATCTCAAGTAAACTGGGATCAAACCCATGACCTTGGTCTTATGATCTCCATGTTCTAACCAATTAGTTCTTTTAGTGTAGTTATTTTTATCCCTGTGAGCTGCATTTTTTGGACTGTAGCTATTTCAAAAGACCAGAGCCATGGCATTGCAAAAGAAGAGGAGGAGAAGGAAGGATACAATGACTGTTGCCACCTTTACCAGCTTCTGATTGCAAGCTGCCCCAGACAGTGGCACACGCTCCCCCATGAGCTCTGTGTGCCTCCCAGCAGGGCTCTGCAGGGACCAGCACAATGTCGAGCAGCCATCAGAATGAGCAGCACTACTGCCAGAGCCTTCCATGCGCACTAAGCCATCATGCTTAGTGCTCCCTGCCTTCTCCCAATAAACCGAGGCAAACCAATACAATTTCCCGTAACACTAAAGAATCGCGCCATGCCTACAAAAGCACGCATTTAGCAATGAGAAAGGAGAAAGCAGTCCTGCCAATGAAACATCAAACTCACCTAACCAGCAGTGAACTCTGGAAGGGTCTGAAGGTAACACCACTGAAATAGGTATTTTTGTTACTTCCTTGTTGCTTCATTATCAAAAGCCCTTCCCTTCCTGCAGCACTTTCAAGTTCTCTTTCTTGTTAGGGCTTTTTTCTGCTACATTAAATGTAACTCACTAACAAAGGAATTTTGGGGAGGGGAGGAATTAGAGAATTACCAGAAAATTATTGACTGTTGTCTCACACAGTACCACTCTTACAAGCAACGGGACATTTACTGGACATTGATGTCTCATTACATCTAGTCTGTAATTTATTTCTCTGCTGGAAGAGAACTTATCAGTTTTGCCCATGTGGAGAAAATGTTTCTACTTTAGAAACAAATAGACCACCACAGGCAAGAAGTTGGAAAACCCACTGCATGATCACTGAAGTCAGCTCACTACCAAAGCTGCTAAGGCAGCAGGGTTGCAATGGGCCAGAGGTGGCATTTTGGGGCCAGATTTTTGACAAAGCCTCATTGAGGAATTATTTAGAAAACTGAGAACAATAAAATCTATAAGGTACTGAGAACTGAGAGAAAGCTGGACTCTGTATTTAGGTGTCTCTGGTAATTCAGCATTAAACAAAAACCCCACCAAGTCCCTTATTTTTGCCTGAAGATATAAGCAATAATGTATCAGCTGATAAGAAAATTTTGTGAAGCACTACAAACTTGCATATTTTTAGTCACTCTTCCACTGTAAGAAATTATTGCTATCTAAAACAGAATATATTTTGACTAGTATATAAACCTTTTATTTGATAGCTTTTAATTTTTTAACATTTTATCTGCATTTACACTCAGCAGGACTGGATAAGTGCACTAGCAATATGTACAATTTAAAACCATACATTTTAAATAGGGTCAGTTATCCATTCAAGTTCAAAAGAATATAGACTTAGCAATTCTTAAAACAAATATACAAATCCCTCACATTAGCTTAGGTAGGTCAGAAAATGCTGAATGGAGTTGAAAAAAATACCTTTGGCCTCAGACTAAACACAGAAAATTTCAGTCCAAGAGTGCTTTTCATAAAGTTATGAGCTAATGAACAAAAGGGCATCCTAATAAAGTTTCATGAAATATTAGCTATGAAATGTCATAATCTTTATTTCTTTGCCAACTCGACCACTTCAGAATAGTAAAAACCAAAGTAAAGTAAACTACACCAGTTACTCTGAAGAGGTTTTATCTCAAAGAAAATAGAAAAGGACCAGAAGATTGGGGGAAAATTCCAAAATGGAGAAAATACTTATTTATGCCTGAGTGGAGCCAAGGGTAACAAACCCTCTTTACCAAGCTGCTTCCAGAATCCTTGGGCCTTGGTCCAGGGACAAGGGACACGCCAGCTGGGCCATCCATATCTGCCAGCAGGCAGAGGTTATCCATCTCTTTGAAAAGGGATGAAAGGAAATTGCTGTCTGAGTGCTTTGCAAACTCTGAAACAACTGCTCTTCAGCTAAACAGTAGGATTGCCCGTAGAAGAGGTACAAGTCTCTGAGTTCCAGAAAAAATTACTAATGTTGACATATTCTACTTTCAAGACACCCTCCTCGTTAACAGTAAAAGCTGCCAGATAGAAACCAGTTGCTACCCAGAAAGCATTTAGAACAACTGATCCGGAAGCCCTGTCCTGTAAAACTAAAATTCCCCATATACATTATAGCATGTGCTTACCAAAACTATCTGCACCTTCCCACCAACCAATCTCGAATCTCTACTGCCAAAACATCTACCAAAGTACTTACAGATAAGAAAAAGCATGAACAAATTTCTTACTTGACTAGGTTTTTTTTCCCCTCTGAAAAAGACACTTTTTAACAGGTTCTTGGCCAAGATTACATTTGTATTCACACAATACCTCTTTTATGAAAAGATGTAATGCAACCAATTAGGAGAGCAGCTCCTGAAAACCCCAGCTAATGGCTTGACTTGGTCTGCATTCATATCAACACAAAATAACTAATTTGATACAATACTTGATAATGTAGCACCATGCAATGAAGAGATTACGTAGGAACACTTAAAAGATGCTCATTCTGAAAGGATCAGACCTTATAAAATGCAATTCATAAGCATGGAGAAAAGAAGAAACACAGAACTGAAATCAGGTTTACCCACATTTCATTAATTTTGTTCTTTGGCATGTTAATGTCTAACACACATGCAGTTTTCTGGTGCAGTTGCTGTTATTACATATAACTTAAATTAGCCTCCTACACTTGAAATGTCATGATTTCTACAGGAAGAGATAAAGGAATAGTCTCAGCTCTCTTGCTCAGTTATCTGAGATGCCTTTTTTTGTGAATTGTTTGTATTTGTTATTTATCTTTGAGATATGGCAGTGGTCCAAATATTAATTCTTTACACGTTTTCTGACACAGTTATCATTCATTATATATTTCTGAAGCAGTTACAACCTGCAAAGTGAACTCTTGGTCAGAATCTTTACATGCACAAGCAGAAAACAAATCACAGGATACTTCAAAGTCAGATCCTGTGACTAGAGGAGGCTGTTAATCAATGCAGTTTAATACAAAGCCCTCTGCCTCACTGATGTTAAGATATGCGTGCTGAGGTGAGCAGGCAGTGATATTAAGAACCATACACAAATTTCTTCTGAATAAGAATGATGCATCAGCCCATAACATTTATCAGCCTATACAAACTCTCAGGAATCCAACTTTCACTGCAAGTATCTTTTTGGATCTATTTACATCAGAAGATGAGGTATGAACGATAGCATAATAAGTTTTACTATGTTTCAGGCATAAGTGACTCATACATCATTCCATTTGAAAGAAAAAATCCTAACATGCAGTACGATATGTTACTGCAGCTGCTCCATGGGAATAACAACATATCCATTTGGAAGGAAAATACATTTAAGAAAATGCCTGATTAGCAGAAAACAATTCATCATAAACAATAGTACCCAACTGGTTTTTTGATGGTTTTATGGCCACAGTCTCTTTTCATGGAATCTATTGGATTAAATGCATTCAGCTCTTTCCCTCCAATCCCCAGCTCAAAATAGTCTTCATTGATGTTATCCATAAAAACCAAACAAAAAAACAGCCTTTGAAGGAGGAGCTGTCATGTGAGTTGAATGTAAAGTTACTGGACAGAGTGCATCAAATTATCTTCTTACTTCAGGCATCTCCTACCAGGATCCCAGTTTGAGGGCAGAAATGCATGTTCTCCTGTTTGCTTTGCAAAATACTGTATTTTCATCTTGCATGCCTCCAATCCCCTGCAAAGGTTACGAACTGAATGCTGCAAACTGGGCAGGAAACAAACCTCTAAGAACCGCACAACATAAGTGAAGTCAAGGCAGTGCCACCTGCACCTGTGACCTCCTAGAGACAAGGCTTCCCAATATCTTGGCCTTCCCTTTTACAACTGAAGAAATCTCTACCTTCTTCCCTCTTACCTTTCCTTAGTCTTTTATTTACTTAATGGACACTCTTTATTTTCCCTCACATCACAATTAAAAAGTTTCAGACACCTTTTCTGTTACAAATTCATTAATTTATTCCACTAGAATTCCACTAAAAAATATCAAAACAAGAACATGTTGGCATGTTGATTGTAGCACTAGTTAATGAATTATGCAATTTAATGTAAAACACTAGCCTACTAAAATAAATATAGAAATTATTTACAGCACTTTGGGACGTGTACATGGGATAACATAAGGACACAGGTTGTACTGGTAATGTCATTGCTTACTTTTCATGAAAGCAAACTCAAGACATGTTTAAAAAACAATGGGCTAAGTAGAGACAGTTGAGCAGTTCTTATGGACTGTCCCACATCCACTCACCAATACAAACTGCAGACTCTTCAACACCAGAACATACCCAGAACTAACTTTGTTCCCACCTGCTGCTAAAGAGGCATCTCAGATGGTATCCCCAACTTTGGGGCCATGTAAGGGTGACAAACCAGGAGAGACAGCAGCTAACCAGAGAAAAGACATTTGAATGTTTTGCTTGATTCAGGCCAGAGGATTAAGTCTGGGTCTCCTACCTTCCAGGTGAGTGCCTCAGCTAATGAGCCTGCAGCTAATAGCAGAGCAACTTGTTATCCCTCTTTTTTTTCATTAAAATCTCTGAAGAACTGTGTTTAGTTCCTCATCAAGATAAATGCCAAGCCTGCTAAATTTTTCATGACACTGAATTCTTGTTCTCCTGCCAGCCCTAGTTATGTGTGAACATTTCAGACTCCCTCAGGCATTTATTTTACTACAAAGTCCTGAAATACTTAAGTCTATTAAGACCTAAAATAAACAGGCAAAAAGGAGGAATCTGCTAGTTGTTCCTCCAATCTACATTTTAAGTACACAGTGCCTACACCAGTGAAGTTCAGAAATCATTCTTAGTGTCACCAGTGAAATGATGGTACATTTGGCAACACATGCATCAAGCCATGTCAGCTACCACAGTGGGGTTCAGCTCCACGCCACAGCAGGAGCAGCACTCTCTGTAGGCTGTAAAGATCCAGCCAAATAAGGTGGATCCAGAAAAGCTGGATTTACTAAACACACACACAATGGCTAGTCTGCATGAGCATTACCTCTGGGTTTGTGCCCAACACAGTCCCTGCCTGCTCCCTTACTGCCAGGAAAGAGGACAGCTGGGAGTAGACTGACTGAAGAATAATTCACACTACTTGGCCTTGGTTACCCTCCTCACCAAAAGTCTTTCTGGAGCAGAAAGCGTGCTGGCTGTGAGCTAGGCTGGCTTGCTGCTGCGCATTGAACAAGTGGGAGCTTGAGGAAAGGAGGCCAATCATCAAAAGACTTCAGCCAGGCCTTAAAGGGCAGCAGACAACTGACTGAATTAAACACGGGGCTGCAAATCTTCCTGTCACATACACTATGAGCTGTGCCTCCCTAAACTCCCTGAGAGAACACTCAGAAAAAATTCCCTACATAAATTATCTGGATTTTAAGTCACCTACTGAAATAATTTTATGGTCACTCCCAGTTTATCTGTGCATTCTGTAGCTGCTCTCTCCATAGGAGGTCTGAAAATAGACCAAGCTTATCTTGAGGTCTCTTACTACAGAAACTCCAAGAGCACTTTCATCCACAATGTTTCAGTATTATTGCTATAGTCATTGGGATTATATACTTAGAAGTAAAAATGGACAATTTGTGGCCAGAACATATCAAGCCTGACATCAGATCTAAAGATCAATGTTGTTGTCTTCGTGAAACTCCGTGCAGGTGTGAAAAAGTATGTATGGATTGCACAGTCTTATGTTGGATATGCTATGTATAAAGAAGGCAATGTTAGTACTAAATCAGCTGTCATGAGTTGCTAGTATGCACAAATCAACAGCTCATGCCTGTCCCTGGCACATCCTCAGAAATCTCCCAAAGACCAGACCATCTTCTACATAATGTCTCTTATTATCCATACTTCCACTTTTCTATTTTTTTTAAAGTACTTTGTATCTTCTTCTACATCTATTTTGTTTGAAGCAAACTTTAAAAATCCTCTTATTAAACAGTTTCTCTCCTACACTTTTTCAAATTATTTTATATAGATGTTAGTCCTTAGGAGACCAATGCTCAAGACTCCTGTAATGAACAAGATTTAACATGGCTGTAATATGTCTGTATAATCCTGGCAGGTGATGCTGCCTAAAAGCACAACCTAAGATGAAAGGCCTCAAAGCTTTTTGTCATTCAGGCTTGTGAGGGATTTTTGTCCGCAATACAAAATCTGACAGCAGGGTCTTGCCAATGTCCAAGCAAACTGGAGTGCTGATATCCAACTTGGTCCTTGGCCCTGTTTCTGACACTGCCAAAATACTTTGCCAAAGAGATCTTTCAGAAGGCAAAACCAAAAAGATTTCCCTAGACATTATGAATACAGTGGGGAGAGATGTGGGGGAGTCTTCCTGAAACCTGTAATTCTGTAAAGTGCATTTACTTATCATTAAAAAAAGTAGGGTTGGACTAGAACTTGACAGTTCTTTTACATGCTATTTCCCTGGGCTAGTGAAGAATTATGACGGTACTTCAGTTTTCTGGTCTGTCCACAGTAATTTTCAAAAGTAAAAGAACAGGAACAAAATCATCATCAAGCAGTTCTATGTGAGTCTCACATAAACAGTTCTCAGTTCTACAGGTAAATTTTCATTTAACCTTTGCCTGCCAAACTGTTTAAATTAAATGCACATCATGTTAGTTCCATGTATTACTTGTAATTCATTTTACCTCATTACCTTGTGATTTTTGCCCTGTTTTTCTCTCTCTTCACTTCACTGACTTTCACCTTGACAAACTGAAAACATGCCAATACAAAAACTGTTTCTTCCTATAATTGGCAAAGTCTTTATGCATAACTGGAAAAATGCTGTAATCCCAGTTACAACAGTACTCTTTTCTCATTCCTCCAATATGAGCATAATGGCAGTATGAGCTTGAGTGGTGTGTCTGTGATGAATCAGATCTCATGCCCCTGAACGCCCATGGCAGAAGAAAAAGGGAATCAGTCATTTCTCCCACTGCGGACTGACAGGATGTGAAACACAGAGAGTGAAGTTGGAGTATCAGAGCTGCCAGTTTTTCCATCACAGGGGACTCTATAAAGGACCACAAAGCCCATTTCTGTAAGATAAAAACACAAGAACAATCTCTTGCTCTACCTCCATGGACTGAGCGGGACAGAGCTCTCCTCAGCAGAGCACTGCAGTGAAATCACAGCCACGCTTCCGCAGATACCTGAGAAGCTTTACTGCTCTTTGCTTTCAAGAAGCAAAAGGACCTGCTCTCAAGGATTTCACCTGCAATATTCTTCTGCCTTGCGGAGTGAGAACTCCACTTAAGGGCATTAAGAGCTCAGGAACTTGATAGATTCAAAATTTAAGACTAGCGTGACTAAAATCCATTTCCAAATCCTTAAAATCTGAATATATAATACAAACACTGAAACAGCTTTGTCCAAAGAAATATTAGATTGTGACCCCAAAAGTATCCTTCAGTCACGTTTTTTATACAGCTTTGAATGGGACCTGTGTAATGAGGAATGTCAAATGAATATTCCCCCAAAATGAAATGTAACAAAAGCTTCACTCAGAAACCACACATGGTGCTGTCACACATTTATTACCCACGAGCTAAAATTTGTCTAATGTAATTTAAGATTGATAATTACTGATAGAGGACATATGTGTTTTCAATAAGAAGAAATTTCTGAATTAAAAATACTGCTTCCTTTCTAGAGGACCATGGTTTGAAGTAACATCTCAGACTTATATAACTGAAATAATAACTCTATAAATTTTCAGGATTTAAAAAAAAAATTTCTCTGTAAATGAAATCTTGCCCTTTCTTCAACTGTTTGCATCATTCTCTCAAACACAAGAAAGGGAAATGAAAATATACAAAATCAAACAAAGCAAAATGTAATAGTATATTACTTGCAAATAAGAGCAGAAGACTTGCATTTTTGAAATCCAGCTTTTAACAACTGATCTGGTTTTAATTTATGATTAAAATTATTCTTATTATTTTAGTGAGAACAAGGAACTCTGTTATGGTGTTACAGAAGTGGGAAAATTTCAGAAAAAAACCCCAAATTTTTCTGTGAATGAAGTAAGAAATGGCTGGCACTAGACAGCATTCACCTGAGAGTGCAAACTGAAAAGGGAGAATAACTGAATTACTAATGAACATCCCTCTCCACAGTGCCTTGCTACTCGACATCTCCAATGTGGCTAATGTGCTGCCAAATCGTAATACAGGTTCCAAAGAAGCTCCAGGGGAATGGCAACCTGCAAACCTGACATCTATACGCTAGTGAAGTTAATAGAAACTGTAATAGCAAAAAGACTAAGTGGGCCCTAAGTGGGGTCTAAGAAGAATCAAATTTCAGTTTTCATTAAGTGAAGCCTTACAAAATTAACCCAATTCTTTGAATAGCTCAAACAAACATGTGAAACCAGTGATCCAGTCAATCAGTTTCAAAAAGGCTTTTAACAAGTACTTTACCAAAGGCTTTTAAAGGAACTAAGCACCCATGGCAAAACAGAGGTCTCTGCACAACAACATGACTGGTTAAGAGACATAACCAGAAATTAGGGGTAAATGGTCAAACTGCATAGTGAAGGAAGCCTACCAGTGGAATACCACAGGGATCTGCACTGGGATCTGATCCCCTTCCCATACCTGTAATTGACCTGGAAAGGTAACTGAGCACTGAAGCAAACAAGTTTGCAGATGATACCAATTTATTCATGGCTGTAAGGATGAGGGGCAAGTGGTGAAGAATCACAGGACCTTATGAAATTGAGTGACTAGACAATGGAATAGTAAATTAAATTCAGTGTGGATAAGTGTAGAGTGATGCACATGGGAAAATATAACCTTAACTTCACATGTACAGTGATGGGCTCTGAGCTGAACATTATCGCTCAGGAGTGAGACCTTGAGGTTACAATAAATAGTGCCATCAAAATGTCAGCTCAGTGCTCAGCTGCCAAAAGAAAGCAGCCCAAATATTAGGTATTGTTAGGAGCTGAGGAAGTAAAGCAGAGAACACAATTATGCCACTTTGTAATGTCACTCAGTTCATACACTGTCTCTTCTTCCACTGATATGTTTCGGGGACATGCTTTGCCACTGAGTATTTTGTGTTTACTTTTAAAAAGATTAGAGCAAAACAGAAAGCATCTTAAAACAAAAGAGTGACCTGTAATTAGGGGGATAAAGACAGCAATTTCAACACTGTCTGCATCTCAGTTTCACAAGAGTTCTCTGAGACTGTACCTAAAAGTCAAGGAGAGAGGGTCTTCCATGTACTTGCAGATAAACCATTCAAAAAAAGAGGTTGACGAATTTCACATATACAACCAATGAGCTCTATTATAAGGCATTGCTATACATCAAAAGCTTAGCTACTCCTAAGTGCACAAGCTTTACCCAGTACTTGAAATCCCTGGGAAAGGACAAGTTTGAAGATTTGCCTTCACTCCAGCAGCATACAGCCAACTAAAATTCATTTTGCCATGTCATTTTGAAGCGACAAGGTTTTAAGCCTTAAGGGTTGGTACAAGTGCCCACAAAAGGGTAAGTAAAAACAATTCAAACTAAAAATCTTCAAAGTCTTGTGTCACTCCCTGCTCTCTTTTCCTCATTTTCTTCCCTATCAGATAGCCTGCTCAAGATGCCACTGGAACCAGTCTTTTAGTGCTTGACAACACAAAATCACTTTTACCTACTGATGTTCTGTAACAGGGAACAACTAAATTAAGTCTAGGACTTCAGATTTCTAGCTAATCTCTACACATCTCTACTACAACACCTACTCCTTGCTTTTATGAGAAAGGGCTTGTCTGTGTGCTCATGGACTGGTATTATTTGTATCTTTGATTTCACGAGCCACGAGAATGTTCTGGTTTTTATTTGGATTGTTACACATCAGACAAATTCTGTCTATCAGTAATGGCTACCTATAGTGTACCCTCTACTTACTTGCATAAAATACTGTCTATTTACTTCACACAGTCCCACTCTTGTGTATAGGAGAAATATACTCTCACCACAATCTATAACCAACCTTTACAGTAGCTTTGCCTATTATGTAATAGAATAAATACAGGAAAAGAGAGAATACATTGAAAGAAAAAGCAGCATTGTGATAATTAGTTATTACCTAATTTTAAACTCACAAATGTATCAAATATGAACATGAGTATTATTCAACAAGAAATAAAGCTTTGCAAGGTATTTAATTAGCTTAAACTGTTAGCTAAGAGTTGCTGCAGATGGACTAATAACACATTTAAAATAGACCAAGATGAAAATTATGTTTTGCCTTTGTTTTAGCCCTACATTTCATTAAAAATCCCTTAGTGATTATTTCTATTCAAATGTTACAGTGTTACACTATGAAATAAAGATTTTTTTTAATTCTTTTCCTACAGCTGTAATTTTCTCCTGTTGAAGTAATTGAAGTTTCTTTCTTTTTCAAAGGCACTTTTCAATTTGTGCTGTCCAAGCATGTTTTAAAGACACATCATGAAGGACACTCAGCAGGATGAGCTCTGGAAATATAAGTTATCTCAACTAATAAAAAAGCTTATACAGGAATAAACAGTATGATTTTAATTAAAGTAGAATGAAGAACATGAAGTAAATATTAGCTGGTAGCAATGCACTAAAAATTTCAGTCACCACAAATAAATGAGAGTCAATCCAACCTCTCACAGAAATGCCTTCAGCATTCTTAAGACAAGGCATAAAACTGGTGAAGCCGTGACAGGATGGAGACTGAACTCAAGGCAGGCACATCACCTCACTAACTCAAGCTCCATGTCCATCTATCAGATGAGACAACATTTCGGCAAGACTGCGCTTACTTTAGTAAACCAAAGAAAACCCAAATCAACCACCACCAACCAGGCAACCACCACTGTCTCTCTCTCTCTCTTTCTCTCCTGCTGCCCACAACAAATTAAGTGACTATCTGTCTCCTGAAGTGACAGAAGAAATATGAATTAATTACAGAATCCCTTGGATCACTAGATAAATCATTCTGTCGAGCCCATGTTGTTTTCAAAGGGCAAGGCTAAGTTGCTGCAGCTACAGCTGCTGCCTTTGAGCACTGGCAGTAGCACTGGGCAGCTACAGACCACCGGCAGAACAGGTGAGGTGCAAAACAGCAGCCAGCCCTTTAGAAGTCCTAAAGCACCCTGAAACTTTAATTCTGTCATGCAGTTAGAAAACACCGAATAGATGAAGTTTTCAGAAAGCCATTCTAACAGAATTCCTCATTACAGCTCTAATTACAAGCTATCTTTATAATGTACACCTGACAACATCGTGAAAAGCACTTTGCTTTAAAGGTCAGTAGAACTAAAAGAACAATTTGCTATTTATAGTAACAGGTGAACTTTTCTTATTTGGCTACTTAAGCAGCCAACCCTTGAGTTGAATGTAATTAGGGAGGGGATATTCAATTTACAGTATCCACAAGTAATGATAATTACACTGGTTCAGAAAAGCTGCTGGTAAGCATAAGAAACCCTTGTAATTACATCCCGTTTCCAAAATTACTTGAGCACTGTGAACTTGAAGCATTTCAGCAAATGAAGGCCAAGGCACATAAAGGAGAGCTACGGCACTTTAAAAGCTGCACTGTTTAACATAATGAGCCGCCCGACCGGAGGGAGATCGCAGAACGCGCTCCGTAACTCACCCCGACAGCCCACGCCATCTCCTTCCTGCTCACAAACATCCATTAAGAAAAACATAAGCCGGCTCCCTCACTGCCTCCTTCCCATCCTTCGCCAGCATTGCTCAGCTCCCCTCGCAGAGTGGCCCCGGGAGCCAGCCCATGGAAGTGTGCTGGGCTCCGGGAGCCTGTCTCGGGCTCCGGCTGCCGATCCTGCCACGCTCAGGAGAGCGCTGGAGCTGCGAGCGAGGAAACGTCGCCGTGTCCCCCCGGCGGCAGCCCCGCGCGTGCAGCAGATTAGCTCGGTCAGCAGCCCGCCAGGACAAGGTGAAAAATAAACAAATAACCACGTTCACGGCAGCTGCGGCGATCGCTCTCCGGAAAATTATTCAGGCATTACGAGGGAGATGGTATTAAACGCTGCCACTTGCAGCTTCACGGCTCTCTGCGTCTTCGCATCAGCCCGGGATGAGCACTTAAGGAGTATCATCGGAGAGCTTGCCCAGCTGAGCATCTTCCATTATGTTTTTGTCTTAAAAGGAGGTAGTCTCTGCCTGACAGGCGAAAGGCTTGTCATAATTCATTAATAACACAGCCTTGCTCAGGTTTCCTTCAATGAAATCAGGCAGGCATCCTATGAAGAAAATGCTGAGTGAACAACAGCTTCTCCAGACACAATGCAATAAACTTGCCAGTACTTGGCACCATTTGGTGTCTGAGACAAGGATGACCAACGCTATTCGACAAGACCTGCCAGAGTCCCTTAAGGCTCCCAGTGAAGAAACTCAAAACCCCAAACAGTAATTCCTCAGCAGGATGCAATTCACTGCTTGGAAGCAAAAACTTCACGTTTCAGCTGCAGAGATAAATGTACCAGTCTGCTTTTGCTATGCTCAGGGTAAAGCTGGCAATTTACTCTGAGGAAATGTTTGCATCCAAAGGGAAAAAAGCAAGAAGAGGTGTGGTATAAAGCAACAACTACTGTATCAGATAACTGAAAAAATTAACAAGACTATCACAAGTCTTCCATCACCTAGAAAATACAGCTGAAGTTACCTGTAAGGAAGGAAAACAAGCTCAGGCCAACAGTCAAGATAAAGTCATTAGGATGGCATCCAAGCAGGAAGGACAGAAAATTACTTAGTTTTAATTTTTTTTTCCTTTGTCTAGTATGCATCCATTCATACAGCACCTGTTATATTTAATTTAGTCTCATGTACTTCCTCCTAAGAGATTGGTTCCATCATGGAAAAAAATGAAGAAAGGTACTCTTACTTGTATTTGGTCTACTAGCTTTCCATACACTCACATTGCTTCTTATGACAAAATAATCTAGTAATACAGTAAGAATATACTGACGATGGTTAATTAATGATTTTAGAATATCTGTGTCACAAAATCATCTTTTTTGCAATAAAGTGGGCTCAGGTAATTTGCAAACAGCACAACATTATTGCTTCCCTAAGCTCCTTTGTGTTTTACTTAGGCATGATAATTTATTTTGAGTGCAATATCTGTCATTAAAACTGTGGCTTATAAACATTATTAGAAACAGCTCTATTAGCATGTCTTGAGATTGCTGTATTTGAGCAGACTGCAACTGATTGAACAGAAATCAATAAAGGTATTTAATGATTTCATGAGAAAAATAAGTGACCCTCACACCCCTAATGGATTAATGTCACTTATGTGCAACGCATTGCATAATGCTGACACAGAGCTACTCAAAGCAGTGTCACTTTTCATATGAATGCTTTAAAACCTTATCAAAGGGAAATTGTGTTTTAATGCTATTTCAGATGTCATTTTTGAGAGGATTTTTACAATCCCATTTCATAAAGCAGAAAGCATGATCTGAATTGTTACAAGTAGCTTTTGTCATTGGCACATGTACTAGGTCACCCTCTGAAGTTAGCTGGTGAAGGAAATCCTGAACACAGGAGGAGGGTAACACTTTGAACCATTACTCAAACAACCTGTTTATTGTCAGCTTTCATCTCTCAATACACCTTTGCCTATATATCTGAATCTTCCACTAATTACCAAGAGCATGCTTTGCTAGGGAAGGGAAACTACTCCACATGGTCAGTACTACAGCACAAGAGACAGGATGCACAGCTCCCCAGTATGCTTCTTGGGAATGCAAACAGAGGTGGGAGATAATCTAAATGACAAAGTAAATGCCACTAAATAAATGCTTGCCTCTCAGACATTTAGGCAACCTCTCAGATCTCTTACAAACATGCATGTCTGTCTGTCCATCTTCAATACACTGCTTTTTTATCCCATTTTACATCTATTCATTTAAAAGCAACTGTGGTTTGCAACTGAGCAAAACTGAGCAAACCATTTAATGGTCTCACACCTTTATTTTGACTTTAACAGACTGAAGACAAAAATATGCAGTATTTACTTGGGGTTTCTTCAGTGACATGAAAGCTCCTTTTTCGGAAAGAAACAAGTCAAATTCAACATGTCACCATGCACTAAGCAGACTTTGCCATGACAAAGCTGCCTTTACAATTCCTTTATAGCGAACCCAAACATAACTAGGGGGAGCTGATGTTCGATTTTCTTCTTCTATTTGCCATATTACCTATCATATTTTTTTGTGCAACGTGAAGAAGTGAAAATAACTAAAAAAAACCCCAAACCTTTTCCTAAAGATAATACAGTCCCAGCTTTCATACACAGTTTTCACCTGAAGAAATGGGAAGAAACTGTTCAGACAAAACAGGGAAGCAAATACAAAAGCTTTTTCTGACTGCCTTGAACGTTTCCTTATTTCTCCCCAAAGGATATAAAAACTACTCCAGTAAATGTAGCATCATAATTGGCTATAATTGACTCCATCCTTCAATTTTTAAGGTAATCTATAAAATATGGATCTTTTTGTCAACTGGGAGACAATTTTGTGACACCACACTGTTTATCTCGTTACAGTGATCTCAGCTGCACTTGATATCATTTGTTACCACTCAGACTACCTTATTTTGGCTCTAATCCTGCACCTCTCTACATTTAATGCACTGCACACTAGCTAGCTCCAACACCAAACACTTTTGAGTGCTACCAAAGGGAATTAATTGCCGCAAGATCATTGTCACAGGGGATAAGAGTAGCAATGATACAGCAGTAGGTGAAGCACGAGCAAGCAAGCTGTTCCAATCCATCAGCATACTTCATGCTATTCTGTCATTAGCCCATCTCACAACTTACTGCACGTGAATCAGAGGGGATGGGGGACGGAAGAAAAATGCAAGGTTTAACTGCTTTGCTGCTGTTTTTCTAATACACCTATTGTTTTATTGAATTTGCAGCATTTTAAAGTGAACTTCTAACACTCTGGCTGTACAGACTGTTATGACATCATGGCAGTTTTGCATGAGACTCTTTTAGGTCACAACAGTATGATGACCACTGAATGGTAATGACTGCATCTGGCCATTTCTAATAGCTGAAATACCATGAACACCTCACAAAGATAATGGCTTCAAACACAATCTCTGAATGATAGAATTGGCTTATATTTTTTTCCCCTACATCTTCCAATAATTATTTTTATCTCCCTCTATATGCTGTGACACTTCAACTGAAAACTAAGTAAAAGGATGATAAAACTTACAACCTAAAAAAAATCCAAATACAAATAGCCACAAAACTGCAGCAAATGATTGATAGAGACATTGATGTAATCCTGTCCATAGCAACAGTTTAATTATGAGCATCTTGGCAGTGAGCCTGCTCTATGTGTTGATTTTCCCCAGCAGAGAATGCCATACAATCCATCTTTGTGTTATGTGCTATATGACCACATGGAGAGGCCAATCAAAGGGGAACAAGGAACAGAGAAGTTGTAGTAAATTACTGGGGTGATACAGGAGTAAGTACATTGACCATGAATAATTCTACTCCTGAGGATTAGCAAGCTTAAGAAAAAGGAGTGGTGGGGAAGAAATATCAGGAGGGTGCTACCCACAACAGAATAATAGTATATTCCTCAATTACAGTGATCACAGCATACAACATGAATATACCTCTTCAACAAATGACATCACTTACTGGTACCCAGTTTAAACAGTCTCCTCTCAAGCACTTCTTTCCAGGATCTCAGTTGTGTGGAGGAGCAGAGAAGCACCTTGTTGCAGGTCCCCCTAAAGCAGGGACACAGGGCTCAGAGGCCATGGCTACACGACACATCATAAAAGCAAAGCTTGCCAGAAGCAGCAGGTCTGCTGGGTGGAGCAGCCACTGCCAAGAACCCAGTGGCCTTGGGATTTGTGTTTTAAGGGTTTCACTCCTGAACAACTAGAACACAGCTAAAGCAGGCACATCAGAGGGGATGCACAACATCATGGGCGAGCTCAGAGTTCACTCTAGTAAACTAGAGGGCAAGGAAGCAATAGTAACAACTGGCAGGGACCTTAACAGGAAAAAGCAGATGTGAAGGTTTAGGAGATTATAAAATATATGGTGAAATCTGACTGTGACTGCTTCTCAATATACCTGCAGGTAATTTTCAGACAGAAACAAAAAATATAATAGAACTGCAATTTATAATTAAACTTACTTCCAATGTCTATATTGGGAAGCTTATTAAAAAGTCCCAACAAAAACGAACACAACACGTATCAATCCATATACAACTGCAATCTACAGTGCTTATTTATAAAAATAAAATTTTAAAGAGTCCTTAAATTTCACACCAGTTTTTTTAAGCAACATTTAGGACAATGTCTCTGAAGCAGCAGTTTAAGGTTATACTATCCACTCTTTATTTTAAAGAAATGCTCTGGTAATTTTTAAGTGTCTGAACAAAGGTTTTGTGAAATCCTGTTAGGCTATTACATGTGGTAAGAAAACCATCAATCATTTCTGCAGCCTGGTGTCCACATTCACAACTTAACTCAATAAAGACTGTTTTTAGTTTCTATTAAGGTATGAATATTTTATATTTGTAACCACATAAATCAATAAGAATAACTCATATAGGTATATACACAGATCATATCATGTGTTTCTTTGAAGAACAAACCCAAACAGTTCAGAAATTTGAAATAATGGAACTCTAAAAATAAGATTCCTAAAGCTTACAGAAATTCCAAGAGACATACCGAAATCAAACACAAGTGTTGTTTCACTCAAAGTTGGGGTTTTTTGGCAGTTGTGTGACTATTTCCATCTCCAAGACACTGTGGCTGCATCAAAACACACTGGTTTTTCTCAATACCAAACGTATAGGCATCTTCTACCTACTGTGGATTACCTGTCTGAGAAGTTGCTTTTAAACACCAAGTATTAGAATCTATGCAACTCTGCTGTACCTTCACGAGGTCTTCCTCATTAAAATTTACTTTAAACATGGAAGAAAGGGATTTGTGTTTGTGTGTGTGGGTACAACTTAATGTTCAGATCAATATGTTATAAAAATCTATTAAATCACTACACTGAATCTGCATTAGTTATATAAGGCTTGAAAGCCCAGGTATTTTTGCTCTGAATTCAGGTCTCATATTTCAGCTCAGAGCACCCAAGAGGTACTCTGGATTTCTAAACAACAATGTACTAGGAAATGTCTAAAAACTCCTTTTGTGCATCAGCTCAAAAAAATATTGTCTTTACTGTACATTCATAATAAACACAACATCTTCCAAAATACCTATGTGACTTTACTGATCAAATGATTACCTGAATAGAACACCCAGCTGATTACATTGAATATTCAGTTAACTTATTTACCCTTCAACAGCTAGACAATACAACACAAGAGAAACCCAGAGGAACTCCTGGTCAAGATATTATTCAAAACTAGAGTAATGTGAACAGATACATTAGTCCTCAGTAAGTTTAATTTGATATTTTCACAAAAAGGTCATTTGCAAAATCTTCAGAAAAAAAAAAAATTGACATTTCACTGCATCTTTCCAGGGTTTGTGGGAGTGAGGGAAAGTGTGAGTCTGCTCTCAGGCAGACAGAAATCCATAGCTTGTACAATGCTCCTGATGCAGGTGTTTTAGTGGCATGTTTTATTTGTGAAAAAAGAACTTTTAAATACAAGACTGATTGTGGTTTGTAAATAAGGTTGCATTTGAAGGTAAATAAGGTTCCTTAATGGCACCTCTGACACACAGACATACATAAAAGTTTTGCAACTAACAAAATAATTCTTAAGTTCCATTCCAAATTAAAAAAAATACATTTTATAATGAACCAAGAACTGAATTAATGATTACAGAATACCTGAAAGTTCTTAATGACTACTAAATCTGACATTAAAGTTTATGCCCATTTAATCTTTTATTACTTCTGGTGCATTACCTTAGATAAAAGCACACAAATCTGGCTGAAAGTATTTTTGCCCTATGATCTGTACTATAACTTTTTTCCCCTAATTGAAAACTTAAATAAAAAACACCCCGAAATGGGATGACTACATATCAAATTTCAAAGCAAAGAGCGTGATTTGCCACTTAAGAATTCTTAGCTATCAGAGAAGGCAGCAAACACCTTCTAGTTCAAAATAGTTATTTTGGTCAGTCTCCCACTGGCCAGAGTTGGGAAGCTGAGACAAAAACCCTTGTGGAGGGCATTAAGAAACACTGAGCCTGGAACAATGCTACTGACAATATTTGCTGAAGTTGGACACACAATTGTCCAGTTACCAACCATATATCTAGGTAAAAGCAGTAAATCAAAGTAAAAGGGGCAGTTCAGTGAGAAACAAAGTACCACTCCACACAGAGAACTGGAGTGAAATTTGGTGACATTTTATTTCAAAAAAACCTTCCCCAAACAAGAAAAAAGCCCCCACAAAACCAGAAAGCCCTATGCACTAGCAACTTGCAGCACTTCTGTTTTATCCATTGCTGTATTCAAGTCCAATAGCCTCTTTCTCCAAAGTCTCAAAGAGCCAAGAGAGGTGAAGATTTTTCACTTTCTCCTTGCTGAAGCAGCTGAGAAGGCTTAAAGCTGGGGGGGGGTTTCCTGAGTCACTATCACCCACAGTAGTATTTGATTACTCTGCTTGAGCTGGTTTTGATTAAAAGGTCGAGAAGCAAGCAGGAGACAACAGTAGTGGCTGACAAATGAACAATGAGACAACAGTAGTGGCTGACAAATAATTCAAAACTAACCTGTAAGATACTTCTCAAACCATGTTAATTTAGTCTGACAGTGAATATGGAGCTTCTTATTAGAAATGCATGATGAACACACAGCCATGGGCTGCACTTATTTCAGCCAGTCATCAACAACACTTTCCTGTGGAACTTCTGGTTTACAAGATTAATATTTTAGAATAGAAATACACCTTATGTTTTCTTTGGCAGAATACAGCTCAGATTCTCAGATTCTCAATCAAAAAACAGTTATTTTGGACCACAACTGTGAAGCTTTTCATATGTACATGCTCTTGAATTAAATATTAAAATGGAGGTGAATGTTCTCAATAGGCAACAATTGTCTGAACTATCTTTGATCATTTCTACATTACACAGGGCTGCAGCATAAACAATAAAAAAATGCTGCTGGAAGGAGCCAGTGTATTCCTACAATTCGTCACAATGCCAAATGTGCAAGCAGTACTTTGCATCTTGGGATCAATTTAAGTACCTCACTGCAGTACTGAGCACAGGCCTTGCTTCTGATTACCCCAGGCACTGGAGTGAGCTCATATGGATGCATTACTTTGGACTGGGGCAGTAGCTCGGGTATCTCTACACCAAATTATTAGAGGATTAATTGGATCTACTCAGAATAGCAATGTGTGGAGAAGCAGCACCAAGGTAGACATGTATCAAGGTTTATAAATTAAACTAAATTAAATTAATTAAATTAAACAAAATTAATTATTCTACAGTAAGACAGAGAAATAAAACTAATTTAAAAATTCAAACCAGAATAGCAGAATTATGTAGTGCAGCGCAATTATCACAATAAATAAGCATGTAATTTCTTATAAGAATTGATAATATCAGAGACTTGGACCTTGTTTAGGCACTAGCTCCTAAAGGAGAGAGTATCAAAGCTTTGTGTGAACTGAAATTGTGTTCCAGCTAACCAGTGAACATGAAAGGATCAGCTCATCTCCATTATAAAACAAGTACTTAGATTGAGGGTCTCATGCCAATTATGGAAGCCTGCTAAAAATATGTCTGATTAAATAATAAGCTTTCTTTTCTCTCCTTCACAATCAGAGAAGGATAAAATGTTTCTGCTCTCCCCAAGATGTTCCATCTTACTGCATTTAAATTAAAATACAAATTTGAAACACAGACCTCTTGTTTGAAAAGAAACATGTCTGTGATGTGTTGGGCAGAAAAGACATTTATAGACTACAAACTATTATACTGGGACTGTGCTCAGAAAAAAAAAGATCTGTGTCTGGACCTGCACATTCCTATACTACTTGATCGTACTGTCAAATTGGCAAAATGTTGAAGGAGATACAGATATCCATTAAAACACCAAAAGAAAACAAAATTAAATAGTATAGTACTTAAGCACTATGCTTGCTATTTCTAAATTTTAATTATACTTCTGGAAGTTGGTATATTTGATAAGATTAGCCATCAATTTTTTCTTTGGCTTCATTAATATCATCAACGGAGCACTGGTTTTGGTTTTTTTTAAGTCGCACATTTCTTTGCCAGATACATATCCACTTGAGAAAGCAAAGGAAGCACGAGCCTTTCAGCAAGCCTGGTATACCATGTGGCCAGACAAGATGACAAAGCTTGAAAAACATAGATTACTTTCTTTTTCTTCAGCAGGCTAAAAAGCCTGCCTGGTTCTGCTCATTCGTCTCCTTTAGTCCAGCAAGCCAGAACAGAGCAGTTTACTTTCAAGGTCTCATTAGTTTGGATTTACCATCTTAGGTAGAGTATAGTCAGAAAATATTTTATGTTCGCTTCTGTTGAATGGACTGTAAATGTCTAAAACACAAGTTCTTCAAGGCTTTAACAAATTATACTTTAAAAAAGTGCAGCTGAAAAGAAAAAATAGCTTTCCAAACTATAAAAGTCAGGCATAAATCTAGGAAAAAGAATGGAAATAGCCTCAAAAGCAGTACTGCCTCAATCATAAGCAGAACAATTCTTCCTCTATTCTTCAGACAGATCTGAGATCCTGTTTTATACATAAACACATGCCATATTCCACTCAGCTCTTCAACTTCAAATAAAATTTCTTAACACAATAATCAGAATAAAAACCACTGGATAATCAGAAGAAAACTATACTGCTCTCAGAAATCATTAGTATAATGCCTGTTTTCATATGTGAGCCTTCCCTGCTTCACCTTTGCTTACATGCTCAAAGATCTGATCACGTATGCTCACACCGATTATCTCCTTCTAACAAGGTAATTGTAGCTTTGTTCACAAGACTGAGTAACAGTACATTCTAACTTAGAAAGAGGAAAAAGGAATCCTGGGAGATGTGGGTGTGAACACAAAGAAAATGAAAAAAATACAGTGAACAAAAACATAAAAAGAGAAAAAAAATATTCTAAATCTAACTATGAGTCAATCCCAAATCTTCTTCCATGTGGCCTGATCTTGGTGCCTGTAGGGAACTCCAGTTAGCTCAGTGGGTTACACACGGCTATAGCCCTTTGAGATGTACTGACTGTATTTCTTTTCTTTCTCTTTGTCAATGCATTTTGAAAAAACAAAATAAAAATTTCAACAGAAAATAAAAACTCTCCTGTCCTTCCCTTCCCCAAACCCACCACCCCTGTCTGTTTTAAAGCTCAGCACTTCGAATTCTCCACTTACTTCCTCAAGCCATTTGCCAAAGATCTGGATTTGCAAGGACTAGCAAACCATTTGCAGCACTAGGGAAAATTTCTAAACACTGCTCTTGTGAGTAGGTATAGTGAATTTTTTATTCTGAAAGCAGTGGTAATTATTCAGGATTTAAAACTGTTCCTTTGGTCTGTAACCCTTCATTCTGACAGGATTTGCTTTGCTGTGAAGTTGACTGCTTGCTTTACTTTCTCTGGTGAGTAAATACAGCCTAAAGACTGAAGAATAATTTTAATTCACAGAAATTATATGCATGAGAACTATTTTATTGTCATTAAAATCCCAGAAGCAATAATGTGTATAGACAGGGGCTCTGTTGAACTAGAGAAGCAGGTCTAGATGGACCTGCTTCCTTTTTGCCTTTTTAGTGCCATGTAGTTACCACACCAACTCCTACCAAGATGTGTGTGGCCAAGTTTTTAAAACTGCAAACAAAGGTTCAGATTATCTTGATCAGCTCTGCCTACAGCCTTATATGGAAAAGACAAAGATATATCTTGTTAAACTGAAGAACAAATTCCTCTGTTACTAAGTTGACAAAAAAGCTGGGTATTAAAACAAAGCATGAAGCCTATAATTTTAGAAAAAAATAGCATACTTTACATTTTCTTACCTGTAAATCATTATTTGTAATATTGACCAATATTCTGCAAGTGGGGAAAAAAAAAAAATTTCAGCCATGGCTCAGTCTGACACTGGCTCCTGCAGCTCAGGTGCACAGCAATTGTGGTGGGTGTTGCTACTCTAAGATTTCTCCTGAAGCCACAAGAAGCCACTAGCCTGCTGCCTACCATAAGCCTGTCAGACAATGCCAATACTGGATAAAAGAAGATGACTGCTACTGTAGGTTCAGTAGACCTAAACAAACATTGATGGCACTGCTAAAAGCTTGAATATGAAATTGCAGCAATAGCCTCCCTTCAGAGAGCAACTTTAGCAGAAATGCCTTTTCCTCTTTTCCCTGTTCCTCTTCTTCTTTCAGTAAAACAGAATTTAGATAAACAATCTGATGTATTATATTGAAATGTATAGAAAAAGCTTTTGTTTTTAAACACGTACATTTTGGTATACAAGAAGAAATCATACACTGTTATCCTCCTACTTGCAATTCTCCCCCAAAGTATCAAAATGATTCCCTATATGGATGCAAACACATGCTGACATAAATTTGGTTTTAACCTTTGAAACTCAGTGTACTGTGACCACTCTAAGCACTCATCTAAGTATTACAAAAGGAGACTCTAACTGACAAATGTATGAAATGGATAAGAATCCTCCTTTTCACCTCAGCATTCAGTTGTTGTTTCTGAAGGTAACAAGCAAGTGTGTACCTCTCATGTAAAATGATCTTGTCAAGGTAATCTGCAACAGCCAGGAAAGAAGGGACTGGTTTTGCTTTGGTACAGTCCAAAACAAAGAGGAGAGAAGTGACGCTAAATCTATGTTGCCTGCTTTAAGAACAGACATTTTACCTTAGCTACATTTAGTATAATTTTATATTACTGTACTTAGAACACTTATAAATCAGAATTTAAAAAATGGAGGAGCAAAGTGAAGGGCAAAAAAACAATTATCAAGTTTCAGTTATACAACAATATTAAATCTGTTATATTAAATCTGTTATAATATTAAATACACCTTTTTCTTTTTCATTATGGACCCATTTCTGTGGCAATCAACCCAACATCACATATTCTGAAACAGTATTTTGTAAATCTGCAGCTTTAGACTGTGTACTTTGAAGTGCCCCTATATTAAAAGAATGGCATTGCAATACTCCTGTCTTGGTTTTTGCAACAAAACCCTCTTTCCAGAAGGGATTTAGAAGTCCTAAATGCTATCCTCAAGAGCTCCTTATCTTTGGAGGAGTCACTTCACTTACAAAGCTTTCTGGAGGTGCTACAAAGCTGTGCACGCCAAAGCATTCCTCAGTCTGAAATATCTCAGAAAGGTTCCTATTTGCCTATTTTAAATATACTGATTTCAAGTGTAATACAATCAGCATTACAAGTTATTTTATATCATTTAAACAAAGATTTTCAAAATTATATATTTGGAATGGAAGCATTCCTCCTGAAACAATAAAGCTATTTTTTCTTTACTGCTAGTCAGAATAGTTATTCAGATTATTTCTGTTGTCTGATAATCATGTAACACACTTCAAATTGTAATGAAGAAGGGGAAAATTAATTGCAGTATAGTCTGCTTAGAAGCATATACCCTCAGGCACACAGTTACATCACAGTTAAGTCACCTGCTTATACACCTGGTAGGACTGCGATTCAGGCGAGAGCCATAAAAAGTTGCATGTGCTTACAATGGGAATTTCTGCACTTCAGTGCAAAAAACCCCTACCCTATGTGCATGAGAACTCACAGAGGTCCAAGTTTTCACCAGCAAAACTGCAAGAGCTTCCTGAGTTCTGCTACTGAATATCTTAGCATTAGCTTTATCTTACTCTTACTGAATATATTGCATCTCCAGGCCATTTGCTACCCACAAATGAGACTGACCAAAATCCCTTGAGGCTCTCAAGTCGTAAGAAAGCTCCGACTGCCTGAGGCCATCGGCATATGTATTGCCCTGGATGCATCTGAGTGGGGTGAAGAGGTCATTGCTTCCAGCTGCTCAATGCCCAGGGAGTCGGCGGAGGGGGCCGGGGAGTAACACCACTACACATCACAACACCACACTCATTTCCTAACCCCCAATGTCAAAATCAGAGGCTAAAACGGCTTTGTGATTGGAAATGCATGCGGGACCGTTTGGGCAGTGCAGGTTAGGGAGCAGCTACCTGGTCACTTAGCTGGCACGCACAGAGGAAGGCTTGGACAAGCAGCTGGCAGCAGAAACCTCTTATGTGGCTCTGCCGCTGCCAGCTGTACTTGTCTGACTGCAGCCTTCACTGCCAATGACACAGTTCAGCACAATTCCCTGTTCATTCAAATCAGCACCAGGAGAGGAAACACGACCCTTTTTAATTATTCAAAGAAATCCTTTTCCACCTAATGAAAGCTGTGACACTTAAGACAGCACTAAATGTGAAATCTGTAGGACCTTAAAATGACAGTAAGACAGAACACGTCCCTGCCATGCTACAGAGAGCAATGTCAGTGACAGGAGAGAAAGTGAGGGTTGGGGCTGCTTGCCTAAGCCTTGAGAGAATGGAAAACCAAACAGTACAGCCAAAGTCAGAAGTCACCTGCAAATGAGTCAGCAAAGTAACCTAGATCTGAATATTGCCCCATGCCAAGCCAAAATCAGAAATAATATCTTCTTTTATTTTTTCATTTTTGCAAGAATGTAAAAATTACGGCTAATCTTCACCAGAATTAAAAAAAAATATTTAGAAACTGGTAAGCAGCAAAGTTTATGTTAACAAATATTAACAGTATTAAAACAAACAAAAGAATTCCACATGCACTGATGCTTTTTCCACGTTTTATTTCTTAAATACGAGATACAAGACCTTTGCAGACAGGCTACAATTATGACCAAGTATCTGTCAAGATCAGAGGCACATAACAATGTTACTATTTAATGTCTGCAGTAATTTTTAGTATGACACCATCTAAAAACACCATCTGACTTTTTGTTACTTTGTTCGTGGTGTTATGCACACTATGGTGTAAAGACACTACAAAATACCATAAATTCTGTTTCTGTAATGACTGTATACATACGACAGAATAGGAAAGCAAGAAAAAAGACAATAAAATTAAGATATAGCTGTGAAAACTCAATTATGCATTCCAACAGGACAAAAGCTTCCAAATTTTCTCACAAATTAAATAGGGAGATGAGATAACATCAGAAAGATTTTTATATAAACCTAAAGATTATATAAGAGCAGCAGATACCCGTATTATATGAGGAATTCTCTAAACTTACTTGTACTTGAAAATAAGGGTACATTTAGTCACCATTTCTCATACGGCAAGATATTTTTTTATATGCCATGAAAATATGGCAGCTGGGATTTTAGCAACTGAAATAATACTTTTATTCCTGAATTATCAGGCGAAAAATTCAGTGTACTGTTAGAAGGCTCCCACATTCTCTTTGGGCTGTAAACTGCAGTGGCTAAGGAGTTTTGACAAAACAGACCCATTATTATTTAATTCCCAGAAAATGCAATTTGGAAGATGAAAAGAGGACAAAGAAAGAATAGGGAAAACCCACAAAGGTTTGGTAAATATCTTGAAATTACTTTATAGACATTTTCTACCTGAAAAACAGATACAGTTTCAAATATTTTCTGAAGTAAATACGGAAATGGTTGCTAAAATGTGCTTTCAAAAGAAAACACCTTTACAAAACAGTCATCCCTCTAGGCTGCAGCTTCTCTCAACACCTCAAATAATCCTACAGCTTTTGTTCAATTGCCCTTCTCACCTCTGAGCAGGAAGCAAATTGTGAAGTTGAGCGGCACTGTTAGGGACACTACCTGCTGTGCCATCAGCAGACTTCAACAAATAATTAGAGCTGCCTGCAGCCATCCCGCACTGTAAAGGCTGCCACCGACTCCTGTCGCCGACACTTCCCGCTAGCGACTGTGCGGCTGAGAAAGGGGCAGCTAGGAGAAGTTTCCAGACTGCTGCTCTCTCACCTTGTTCAGAGCGTGTTCTGTCCTGCTAGTTAGAATAACAGTGGTCCCTAAGGTCTTCCTGACTCTGCTAATGCCACTCTTTTCTACGTCAGTGCCCCCGAATGTGTAGTAGCAAGAGGGAGTGAAAATGTCTTTACATAGAAGGAAACAAGTTTTTCTTTCATTACCCCATATGAATTGCACCAGCATCCAAAGCATTGCATTTATTTGCCTCATCTAAACACAGTCTAACTCATACAGAATCTATTGCCAAAGGTCAAGTTATGATTCTTAGTTTTAATGAGCATGAAGTTGCTGAGCCCTCTAGGGTAGGATTCCTTCAAAGGAGCCATTCAAGTCTGCTGTGCCCAGAACAGAGGACCTAGTTCACCCCTAGCCTTAAGTTTAAGCATTTTTTGAAGTCCTGTTAATTTAATTTCACCCACCTGCCACCAAATTAGAAAATTTAATGACTTGAGCCCTAAAGAGGATCTAGACAACAACTCTGGAAAAAAATTTTCAGCATTGGTAAAGGTTCTGGTAAGACTCCTGTAAAATTTTTGTATTATGTTCAGTGTCAACATTCACAACACATGAGAGGGAAGAAAAAAAGCAAAATCACACACAAGGTTTTATGATAACAACTGCTGATACTTGTTTTCTTTATTTTCTGGCCTCAACCTTTTATTTTCTGGCCTCAACCTTTTATTTTCTTCAAAACAGCTGACATCTGAAACTGTCTTTCACAATTTCAGATATAAAATTTTCTCTCAGGTTTCTTTGACAAGGATATTCCTCTATTCAACTTATTTCAGCTTACTCAGAGAAATCATCTCATCTACTTGCATTGTACTGTGAATTTCTGAGATAAGGTACTCACTGAACTTCTAGAAAGCAGAGTATCAGTCATGAGAATAAATTAATTTGAATAGAAAATAATTTAAAAATATATGTCAAACGATCAAACATAAGAAAATGTCTTCTTTTGAACACATAAATAGTAAAATTTTGGCTAAACTTGAGAAACCAGAATAAAAAGTTAATGTCAATAGCAATGTTAAATGCAGTTGCTTAATAGTTGTGTTACTTAATAGTTGCCATGCATCAAGATGGCAGGTTGAAGTACAGAGATGTTAGATAGAAATACAATCAAAATTCTGTACTTGTAACTTAGCAGAGAGGTTCAAGAGCCATATTGAGTATAACATCACAAAGTGAAACACAGTATTTCAATCGTACAGGATAAAAGGAATGCTGGGAAACACTTGTAGCAGGGAATGAATACCAGACCTTGGACAGAATATTATTGAAATACAAATGTTCACATCAACATACAGAAGTGAGCAGCCAGCAATCATCTTAACAAACTTAAAGAAACAGAAGCATGAGAAAGCTTTATTAATTTGGAGTCTGCATCAAAAGATGCTGTGGTTGTATACTGAGCTCTGCATACATGTTCTCTAAATTTTTTTATAAGCTTTCTAAAACAAAACTAGAAAAGTCCATGAATACATATAAGAATAGCTTATGAAAAGCCAGACATTCCAATGCACAGTAACATAGAAAAACAGAGCAGAGCTTTGACCCTCAAAAGCTAAATAGTACAGAAAACATAATCTGAATATTTCACCCTATGGGGACAAGTTAAAAAAAAAAAATCTTCAATAGATATAGATCTTGCTGGTAGACAAATTTAGCTCCTTTTTGCAGTCAAGTTCCAAGACCTGTACTTTCATTTCTCCTTTTGGGTCAGAAAGTACTCTTTGGGACATACTGAATTTTATTACTTTTAAAACATACAGTGACCCAGATGGCGGAAGAGCCAGCACTCACTGGCAACAGTCAAGGCTGCAATGATGCTCAAAACCAAGAACAGAATGTGAAGAGTACAGGAACCTGCATGCAGTAGATGCACAGACCAGTACAAAATCAGGTATAAATTATTTCCAGAAATTGAAATCCTTTATTCAGAAAAGAAATAAGACTGCAAAAGGGAAATATCTCATTATGTACATGTTTAAACCATATTAATGATGCAGACTAGAAGGCTAACAACAATGTCCCCCCCAACAAAACCCCCAAACCAAACAAAAGAGTTAAACAAAAAAAAAATCCAAAGAGAAACACCAGAAACAAAACTCACAGGATTCAGGTACCACAAAGTTTTGACATACTTAGGCAAACAGAACTTAAAAGAGCTCTCACCCGTAAGATTTTCCTGCAAAAGTGAAAAATGCTTAAACTAATAGGAATTTTTCTATGTCTGACTCACTAAAAAAGGTTGAGCTTCCCATTGCTATTTCACAAAGAGGCATAAGAACAAGTGGATGTGGTGATAAGGTACCCTGTCTCTTCTGAGAAAGGTGCAGGAAAAAAAAGAGAGTATAGATAAGTATTTAATGAGATGACCATGTCTTGTATGCCATGAGAAGTTTAGTGATTTGTGCTGCTCCTTTGCTGCTTTTCAGTGCTTGCAGGTCTCAGGACAAAATAGCCTTTATGTTTCTGATAAACTCTGAAAAGGGAAACAAAAGCTCCAAGAAGATAACCCTTAGGGCACTAGTGAGTGAGCGACTGTTAAGAGCAAAAAGTTCACTTGAACTGTTTTATAGCTCTTCATTCAAGCTAATAATGAATACACGAACACAATTGTTCTCCTACTGACAGCAGTGTGGAAGGGGCTGGAGGAAGACTCCACCAGGGAAAAAAAATGAAAGGGGCAACAACCCGAGACACAAATAATTTTGGGGCAAATCAACACATTGTCCCTCAACAGCTACAATGGTGTGATGGGTTTCCAGTGAGCTCTGCTATAGTCTGTAGAGTTCAGTAACACTGGTAGATGATAAGAATACATGGAAACACATGAAGGACACCACAGAATTGTGTAATGCTATAGTAACAGGAGTGATGAAAAGAGCCAGATAGATTGTACCATGCACATTCTTAAGAATCAATAAAATGATGACAACCAGTCATGGAAACTAAAGCAAAGAAGTGAGGAAGAGTGACACCATGATGAACTAGTGTGGCATACTGCTTCACTGGACGGAGTGGCCATGACCCTCTTTTGCTTTGAGAAGACATCAGTTTGAAAACACAGCAGTTTTAAAATATTAAACCTTATTTCCTTAGTGATTTATCTGAAGGACTGGAGAAGTAAAAACAGAGATCACAAAACTATATTTTGCAATGAAGTATGTATGGGAGTCAATGTAGAACATCATAAAAATGATACAGTCTCATGTTATCATAAACAACTAGATTATAAAACACATAATGCTTAGAAGCCCCAACTAACAAAGCACTTAAACATTACATAATGTTTTCATGAAGTAAGATACTATCCTTGAGCACAGAATACAAAATGTTGACATATATTTCATGAAAAAGGTGATGCCACTGTGCAGTTGCTATATATAGGAGATGTCTGTTTTAATTAAAAAAATTAAGAAAAACTTAAAACCATTCAAAACCATACAACATCTGAAAGACTAATATGTGGAAAATGACTGATTTCAGTAGTTCTTACATGACAGAGATCCATGATCATCAGAATGCATTGTGAGCATTTGTGTATCAGAGACCACAATAATCTTCTAAAGTCATTACAAATAAAGAACTTCTCTTCCCAGAACTGCTTCTGCTCAGACAATACTACAGAAAACTGGCTAGCCTCAGTTAACCTTATCTACACAAATTTTATTCCTGGTCAGTGCAACTGCAAGCAAACACAGCCCAACTTCTGCCTGTCTACCCTGACAGACAGAGCCTCCTCCTGGATGGGGCTTCCCAAGGCCCCACTGTTCAAAACAAGCCAGTTGGCAGGGCCATCCAATTGCAATGGCCTCCTCCGTGTGCCTTTGCCCCGCTGCCTCTCCTGTGCAGCACAGCCACAAATGGCACAGCAGAGGCTCCCCTTGGAACAGTTCACTCCACACCCCAAGTCATCCAAAGCAATGCTTTACCACCAGAGAGTTGCATTTTAATTCTAGCTGTTAAATGCAGTAATTTGAATCAGCATCTGTTTTCAAACAGTTACAATAAATTTGGATCCTCAGTCTGGAATCAATTTGTACTGTTGCCAATTTGACTAAAGTCAGTAAACTTTAGCTACAGAAGGCGTATTTGTAGTACTGGGATACTCTTTAGATGGTAAAATACAAGAGAGGGGCAGCCAGGAACATGACCTATAAATTTCCTTCTCTTTAATATTTTTTGATATTGCAACTGAAATTATTTTAATTTAGAAGTGAAGCAATAAGCTTCTATAAGCTACAGAAATATATTTAAGTATATGGGAAGGGCAATCAAACCCAAATCCATAGCTACTTACAGTCTCTCTTTCCAAATCAGCCAACCAACAACTTGGCTGAAGAGAAAATAGGAACATTTGAAATTTTATTCATAAAATAAAATCAAAATATATTATAGAGATATGTGATTGAGTCACCCTTCCCCCTTTTCAGAGATCTTTTTTTTATATTACAAGCTCTTCAAGATAGGGCTATGCCTCTACATGGGCTTAGTACAAGGAGTTTCTAGAGATGTGTGGAGACTTGTGTGACTACTACTAAAATATTAATATTTTATACTTAATTTTAATATTTAATATTAACAATATCAAGAGCAGCAACAAATATCTCTGTGGGGCTGTCATAGGTGTAATCTTGGCAAAGGAAGGAATGCTCAGAAAGATGAAAGACTGGATTTTCAGACACTCATGCCTGTAGATCCATCCAACCTGCATGGAGGAGGGTCCTCTTGGCATGCTACCTGCTGTACATGGCAGCTGCCACTGACTGTATTTCACACTACAAAATGTAGGCTTGACAAGGTCTGCACTGGCACTATACAACTCAGAAAAATTAAACAGGAAAATAGTGCCTATACTCAACTGCACCATATGCTCTAGTGAAAGGGTTCTTATAAGTTTCAGGTATACACTTTCTTTCTTACCATTAGGTTCAGTCCTCCCCACTTGTAAGCAAAATTTTTATATTGAATTACTCTAAGGAAGTTACTAAATGTCCTAATTTGATCTACCCAAAGTGAGAGAGGGTCATCATGTGCTCAGCTGCTCCTGCACAGTTCAGGATATGGTAAAGCGCATACTGCACTTAAATCTATGGCACAGCTTCCATGTTCAACTGAATCTCACAGAGAGACTACAGCTCTAAGCTAGAGGCAGAAGGAGACTGAATTACCCCCTTCCTCTCCTTCCTTTTATATGTGTGATTTCTCAGTGCTGTGTCCAGTCTACTATTTAAAAAATTTAGGACTTATACAACTTTCTCCAGAGAAATGCTATTTCTACTTTGTTCTCCCACCTACACATTTTTTCAATATATACTGTAATTTTCTCCCTTATTTCTATTATTACTGGATATATATCAGCTCAGAATTTTTTTTCCTTTTCTGCTAATTGCATCCCTCTGTATTTGCCAGTTTCACCACACTACCTACATCTTCTTCAGCATATGGACTTCTTGCAAGAATCCCTCATAACAAAATCATTCTCATGCTTATGCTGAGACACAAGACATTAAAATGAAGATCAACAATTACAATGATGAATTCATAAAGCCATCCTTAAACACATTTAAGAATAATCATATTCACAAAATGCACTAGAATTATAAGCCTGAGTTAAAATAAATTGTACTGAATTCTTGACTTCATTTTATACCGGAAGACAACAATTACTGCATGAAGAAGAGTGCACTGGCTTTACCTTACTAAATGTAGGATACAATTTCCTTGTAAAGAAACACAACCCACTATGAAAGAACTAATTATTCCCACATCCTATACTGAACAGTAACCTTTATAAAAATGTTTCCCAATAGTCCTTAAGTGTTCCCCAAATGTCACTTCATAAGCATAATTAGAGAAACAGTACAAAATGCCTCAAAGTCAGACACTGAAAAATACAAAAAAGAATTAAAATTTCCTGTGGTGAAGGAAGTTAAGACAGGTCTAAACCCAAATTTGATATTTGGAATACATGACTAAGCAAACAGACAAGAGTAGAAGGCAAAAGATGGGAAAATGTTCGTGGAATCAAGAAAAAGGGAGGAAATGGTTGAATTACAAGCTTGTTCCTTTATTTTTGTCTTTTTCTTTGTTTGTGGTCAACTAAAATAGTTAGTTTTAACTTTATTCCAAAGTTGCTTGACTGAAAAACATCACTCACTGATTTCCCTTATGACTTGATAATAGAATGAAGAGTTTTTCAATGTCTCAATATTCTGTAATCAATACACTGCCCTTTCCTTTACAGAGCAGAATATTCAATTCTGGTTTTGGTGTTACACAGAAAATACCCTGAAAATTAAAATAATAAAAAGCCAAAGTTATAAGTAGAAATGGAAAATAAGCATATTTGTTTTAGGCACATATTCCTAGGTTTATTACTAAAGATTGTGACTATGGTAAAAATAACATTTTTAACATCACAAATGAGGAATATTATTCCCATTTCCAAAAGAAATGCCTCCCCCAATGCTTCCTCCAAACATTCAAATCCCAGTTTAATAAAAACAAATGGCATCCCTCATTTCTTCAAAATTGATATCCAAAGGTTTGCTGTTCTAACAGGATACAGGCACTTTGAAATCCCATAATTATGTATTCATGTGCTAGAATTCAGACAATTTTTTTTGGCAGATGTGGGGAATATAATAAATACATTTATAATTCTAAAATTTCAAGTCCTTGCTTTTGAACCATGAAAATAGCATAATGGCAGATACTAAAAGCCACTGGAAACATCACAAAACCATGATAAAGGTGAAATCTTATTCCCTTGGTATGTAATCTCCACAGTAATTTACAACCATTTTCAGTAGCAACAAGATACTAATTTTTCAGTTATGTTTGCAATCTTATTTACACAGTGAATCTACAGGTGATATCTTACAAAGAAAAGCATTTAAAGAGCAGCTCCAACAGCATTTAATTTACATTTCAATCCAAATTACAAGTATTGCACACTTTAAATAGCTTGAACACACAAAATTCAATATATATCAGAGGAAAATTTTGCACAAGGTGCTTCCAAGACACACAACTTACACTGCACACAGTAAGTATTCATTCACATGCAGCCAACTAATTCAAAGGCCCTAAGAACCTATGTCTTAAAGTGACATTTCATTTCCAAAATGACTCAGAAAAAAGAAATAAAGAGTTATTTAACATTAATAATTGAAGCTGTATTGAATTTACCAGACTAGAAGGAACATTTTTTTTTTAATATATTAGGATGTTTTACTAAGAATGTCCCTCAGGCATTTTTTGATTTCCTTCATTTGACTGCTAGGTGGTAGTCTGATGCATTCAGATCTCTCAGAGAAACATTTATAAGGAAATGACATTAGCTTTCAGTTGAAAGTGAAGATGTATCTGGAATTTCTTACTTAACATCATTTAGTGTCACAACCATTCACAAGTGAGATCTTTCCTACACAGATCATTTAAAATAATACAATACCATGATGGCTCCTAAAAAAAAATCTCAATTTGTTTTGTATACCACTGAGGAAAATAGTTAAGCAGGTATTTGATAGCAGATATCTAGCATAAGAAGTCTTCTAATATGCATATGTAGAAGGTCTGGCTTAACATTTAAATCAGACATTCTCGACAGCCTGTATATATTTAGCAATATGACATGAGATGATCACCATCAGCAGTCTGAATTTGACATTTAGGAAGACATTAATAGCAACACTAGGAGCACGACAAAATTGGGCAACAATAATAGAAAAGTATAATGATGCCGTTATAATTAAGTTTCCCAAAATGACTCCATCTTTCAGTCATACCCTTCTGTCACTGCACCTAAAAGCCGTTCATAAAGGAGTACTAAATTTGTCGACCATTAAACATGCTACAATTAGGGCAGTAAATAGCAACAAGACTAGAGGTCCCCATTTTACTCAGCTTACTTTACCTGGGTACTAAAACAGTTTAGTCCCACAAAAAACAAACACTACAGGATGACACCCGCTGACACGCATTTTCCTTCTGCGGGTTTATGTCACAACAGTGTGCTTTAGGAGATTTAACTTTATAGAACCCAGTAAGATGAACACTTAAAACTGTTAGAACACAAAATAATTTCAGAATATGCAATAATGAAGGTTATGTGTCAAAACGAACCTCACAAGCCTGCACACTGCTGAGCACCTGTGGGGCCCAAGATTTACACTCTTCACCACCATTTGGGGCCGCAGCAGCAGCACTTGGTGTGCAACAAAAAACATGGAGTGCCCATGGAGGCACTAGTGATGTACAAAGACATTTCCTACTGACAACAGGGAATATTCAAAGCCTTTTGAGGGCACTCAGACTTGAGGGTTACGGACACTGCCTGGGCGATCCCAAGTGCTGGCAGGAAAATGTTAAGATTTTCCTGATGGGGAAAGGCCTTAAAGAAATGTTTGTCTGGACAGGTTTTCCACCTTCTGTACAATATGGCCATCCTGAGCCTATGAAAGCTTCTGAACCCCCCCACCTTTTTTTTTTTTTAATTTTCCTTTTAAATGTGGCTTGACAACACACCGAGTGATCCATTCCAGAGCTGCCATTTCAAGGAGATGGTGCACTCCTCTTAAAATGGAGGGCAATGTCTGCTTCTGCAAAGCTGCTAGGAACCGGCAGTGAAACCATCTACAGCACAGTAAAATATTATGACAGGGAATTTGTGAGAGTCTTCCTCAGATAACGTTAGGTTTGGTTACAAAAAAATGGCACCAAAAATTATCATGTAGAAATCTAAAGGGGTATTGGCACTTGCTAAATGCTTCATGTAGTGGATGTGGGAATACTGCTTTGCCAATATATCTCCATATGCCAGCAAAAGGGTCTGGGAAGAGTTTGTGGATCTGGCAACCTTCACTCCATGAAATGGCAACCAGCATTTTTCATGCTTAGTGTTAGCCTGGAATGAAGCCTCAGAAATGAAAGCACACTTCTTTGATTTAATCTGGTTTCCTAATCTACTCTCAGCAAAGATTAAGTAAAAGGCTGGCTACTGTGAACCTGCAGTTTATCTGGATTATCTACTCTCTTTACAAATATCTTTATTAAGAATTAACTTTTACACATAAAGTTGCCTTTTGCATCCCACTAAAAGCAAGAGTTAATATCTATGTTCTACTGAGAAACAGAATGGATGATTCACTACAAACCAACAGTCAAGTAAAAACAAGTTAAACAAAAAAAATAAAGTATTAAAAAAATACACTTTTTTCTTGTTTTCCTAATTCCTCTCCCCAAATGAATCAAGTTACATTTTAAGTTCATTTTTTGACAGCATTTTATATTAAAATTGGGAAACAAAGGGTATTGTGGAAAATACAAAATTTTATCTGCTGATAGTAATCTTAGCTTTATCATGAACAGCCATCTCTCCATGCACTAAAACTGGTGTTTATCTCCTATTAAATTCTGCAAAACAGCTTATCATATTCTTTGCACTTGATATGAATCTCAGCAAAGCTTATGAAATGCAAATATTGAACCAAAGATACTCTTTCTGCTTGCAGAAGAGGGATCAACATCAGGTATTTCAATGCCTTTCTTAATATTATTAATAATACATTCTCAAAACAAAAATTACCATGTATACTGACATATCACACTCACTTCTCCTTTACTGTCAATAAAGCTAATTAAATAGTTGAAGATAAATTATACCTTAAGAATTTTGCTTCTTTGGGCATTGTCTATTTTGAAATAAACTGGACTTGAGGATGGGGACATTCTTGCACTCGTTTAAAACTCAAGCAAGTTTGAGGCCCAGCACCAGCATAGGCTCAGTGCCCACAGGCTGTGTGCTGCCCTACTCCCAGGGCTACACGTGCACATCAAAAGCATTATCAGTATCCCTGTGACTGATAATGTGAGTGAGGCCTTTTTGCAGGGATTTGCTGCTGAAAAGGCTGTACAGCCTCACGCCACATCTAATACTCTCACTCTTAACAAAACCACAGAACAAATCTGATCTCATAAGAGAAGTTTCCAATCAGCTAGCAAGAGCCTGCGGTTAAACAACTAAAATACAGAATGACCTTACAGAAATACTGTTTATGAGATAAACCTTATTTCAAACAACCATGGTAGGTTTGAGCTGACGTTCTCCACTAATAATCTTCTAAGTATTTAAGGTTGGCAAATAGCAAAGCTGCATTACCATAAATGAACACATCAGGAGCACATGTAATCCTTTTGCCCAGCCTTTCCTCTCTGGCACACTACAGGATTACATGGCATCTCCTCCCTGAATTTTGGCATCTCTCCATGTTCTTTGCAAACTCATGCAAAATGAAGCACAAGGAGAAAGCTGGGATGACTCAACATAAACTTTTTTGCTTATTAAAAAAAAACTTTTAAAAAATCAGCAATTACTTCTTTATTGCTTCACTGTCCAGTTTTGCCCATCTTTCCCCTGTTTTGTTCAAGAGATTATAAAATCACCATAGCACTGAAGCTGAGAGCCCAAAGAGCCACAGCAACGAGACTCATACACTGAGAGCACAGCATTTTGTGTTTGGTTGTTGGTTTTTTTTTTGTTTTTTTTTTTGTTTTTTTTTTTTTTTTTAAGCTAAAGTTCAGGCCTTTAAATTCTTATTCTTTCATAATACTTCCTCATCATCTCTAACTGGTGAGTAACCACCAGTGGATACTGCATGATACCCACATGGCATCTAGCACTGCCAAAGTGATTGCAGGCTGTCCATAGGAGTGTGTGCTACAGAGAACTGACAAACATTCAGCTCTGTGAAAATCAAAATGTTCAGCTCAACTCTGCTCTGCAGACTAGCTATTAAAGGAGCTGTATTATTTAAAAGTGCTTGCCTGCATGCACCTTGTGCAGCTGTTTAAGAGGTGTTTTTAAGGAGTGAATTGTCTCAGAGAATGAGGGCAATGAGACTGAGCAGCAGAGCTTTGGCAAGAAGATCAACTGCAGTCCAGATTGTACTGCAACATGTTTGTCAGGCAGGACTATGCTCCTGTGCTACCAGGGCACAGTTGCAGCAAGACACTCAGAGCAAACTCACAGGGTGTCTGGGATAGAATCCTTTCATTTTTCTGTGGAGAAAGCCACCACAGCTGCTTAGGTTTACAGACTATTGTAGGGATTTTTTCTTCAGAGCAATTGCACAAATGTGCACAGTAAGCATATTGAGGCTTGCATAAGAGCAGGACAAGTTCACTCTCATATCCCACTGGGTATCCTAAAAAGTAAGTAAGTGGCAAATACACTGCAAGTCAGCACTGAAATCTTCACTTTTACTGATACTGCAATCACTAATTAGCATGTTTAACTAATATATCTGTGCCCTACATACATCCCAAGTGCAAGGAAGACACCTTAAAGAACAGGAGACTTAGGTAGAGCACAGAACGAGATACATATCTGTAGAAACTCATGCCAGTCTGCCACCACCAATACTTCAGTTTAATGCTAAAAAAGATGCAAAACAGGATGCAGGTTTTTAAAAGATCACAGGTATTCTACATCAGTGCTACAAAGGCTGAAGTAATAGTTTGAGGCTGAGCTATACACATTGCCTGCCACCAAAAAAGGGTCACCCCACCCTACCTTCCACCTGCTCTAGCAAGCCATTCCCACCTCCCCCTCTCCACCCTTTATCACCCATCTATCTGCATGGAGAACTGATTTGACCTGCTAACCCAACACAAAACTATGCTGTTTCCCCACTATCACCCTCCCTGCCCCTCTTTCTGTTTCCTTCTGTATTAAGTTTTCTTGGAACACTGGCTCAAGATTGGCTACAGTCTTAGAGAATGACTCTACCCCAAGATTTAGGGTCACAGTGGCAGGAACAACTTTCCTTTTATCCTCTCCTGTCCCTGAATACAATAATTGAAAATCCTGTCTATTACACTCATTGGGAACCTCTGTGTAATGGAAAGGCTTTGAATCCTTGACAAGACCTTGTTCCACTTGAAAAAATTGTGCCCCTGCAAATTCGGGTTAGCGATGAACTTGTCTGTTCTAGTACCAGACCCTGTGGTTTGCTTTCCTTACACTGCCAGTGTAAGTGGGGTCTTTGCTAAAATTTGACATAAGCAGAAACCTTAATTCCTAATTAATGTTACCAACTAGCAGGACAGGGTAACAACTGTCTGGTTGTGCCTGGTTAGTCTAAAGCCTTGGGCAGCCTGCATGTCTGCAGAGCAACTACAAGGAGAGGATGACAAGCTAGAAAAGCAGTTACAAGCGAGTAAATAGCCATCTAGAAACTAAAAGAAAGCCACCTTAAAACAATATCCTCAAAGATACTGAAGTATGAGGTGTTTGTTCAGATCTATGCAACACTGCAGTTATTTGAAACAAGCGAAGTTCAGCTGGTTATCTTCATGTTACAGCACATCATCAACCTTCATTTGGAAGGTTGGAAACAAGCCCCATTATTTCATTTTATGCAAGTCTATCTATTGCTCTAAGTCAGGTTTTGAAGCAAAAAAGGAAGTAATAACAGAGTAGTTCTAGAATTGAGATACCAAAATTGTAACTGCTCAGGTACGTGCCAATCATTTATGATTATTGCTCTTTTCAGATACAGACTTTCTGCAAGAAATCCTTTCTTTTGTTTGAGGAAGGCAAAGCTAGCTGGTTACAATGCTAACATGCAGTTCTCATAATTAGTCACAACGTCCACAGAATCTCTTCAGATATTGTCATGGGCAATTGAAAAGCATTTTGAAGTCAAAAAGTATTACTAATTGAAATATTGCAAGGTTCATAGCTTTCCTGTAAGAATGAAAATTTAATCTTAGAATAAGTTACTTAGTAATTATGTGAAATTTGAAAAGGATTTGATCCTTCCTCTCACATCAACTTGAAAGTGCAAAGAATAAAAATGCAAGTTCCAGTGTGAAGTGCCAAGGTCCTGGTTCCCTAAGATAGCAAGTAAGCTGCCTTTCATTTCCTAAATCAATGTTTTTTAACCTTGTTGTCCACACCAATATTGACTCTGGATTAGGAAAGGCCAGGTCTGAGCAAAAGACCAGTAATGGTAAAAGGAGATGCACCAAACATCTCATCAGTAGCTACTGCAGATTAAGAAGTGAGAAATTTCTTTAAAGTTAATCCTGCAACCAGTCCTGCTCTTGCTGAAGCCAGTATGTACAACTCTCACACGACAGCCTAAGCATGGCTTGTTCTCTGTGTCTGCTGACATGCACTGCACCCAAGCCAGGGTCTATGTGAATTTCTGTAGTCCCATAAATTAGTCTGTTTTCTAGCAGAGCATTGAACTGAAATGCAGCTTGAGGGAGTTTTCTGAAAATGAACTGAGCCTGATCCTGAAGTTTTCACTGAGAATGAACCAAATTAACAAAAAAGTGATTATCAACTAAAAAAGAAAGAAATGGAGAGGCAGGCTAGAGGAGAAGAGACATTGATGCTCACATCTCCCTAAAACCCAAGGTGCTCCACATCTTTCTCCCTTTAAACCAGCGTAGATTGCTTCAAAAATATGTTTAGTTCAAAAATATGTTTCTAGAGGTTTTTTTTTTTTTAGCGTATATTTCTAGTCTAAACCAGAACTAAGTGGTTCAGTGCAGTCACAGATAAGCCAAAGCCAAAAGCACTGCTGGCTCCAGTGAGATGGTAAAGAAGCACCAAAAAGGAGCCCAAGTCTGCAGCAGGGAACAAAAGAACACAGCTCACCAAGCAAACAAAAAAGTCCATGGGAAAAGAAATAAGGAATTAACAAATCACAGCAGATATGAACACGAAGGGATAGGAAAATTAGGAAGATTTCAGAACAAGGTATGTGGGAAAAAGCACCCTGCCATGAGGCTATTACAAGTGAGTTTCCAGCATGAAGTATGCTGGGCTGCACCTCTCCTCTTGAGGGGTTATCCCTCCACACTGGTAAGAATGGACAGCATAGTTAACAAAATGCAATCAGGGAGTAAAGCACAGCTCAGAAACACACAATCAGCTGCCCCTTAGTGAAAAGTCACCCTGCCCAGTAAGACACCAGTAAAGAGAGAATACAAAAGGTACGCCAGAGGGGGGAAAAAGTGGTGTAAGGTGTTTGCTCTTCCTGCTGTGTGGTATCTGGAAACTACTTGGTTCAATATGAAGAAAATACAGAAGTTATTTTGATCTTTGTTATACAGATGGTGTTTTTGTATTACATTAATGAATGCGTAGCACATTATCACATTCAATGTAAGCCACATGCAGGGAAGAGGTTTTAACTTCCAGATATATTGCTATTTTCTTCTCATTTTAAACATGTTGTAACAACAAAACATGTTTTCACACAAATAGAGACCAGTCCACTGCACTACAAATAATTGTACAATCTCTAAAACAGCACCTTGTTCCAGCTATTTGGATTTGTCTTAGTTTTGATTTGTTTAGGGCTTTTTTTTTGAAACAATGATTTTAAAAAATCAAGCACAGACAAATCCCGCCAAGAAAATGTTTTCATAATGCCTACACCAAACATATCTGAAACAGAGTCTGTCAGCAATGCCTCTCTCAGCCAGCCACCCCAAGAAACAGCATGCCCAACACAAAGCAGTAACACAAGTGTCCATGGATCACCATTAGATAAATTTTTAAACCCAGACACTGCACCCTTATTACAGCCCAGCAATACAAACTTCAGCTTTCCTCTTCCTCATCCTCCATGTGCTACAACTCTCCACCTTACCCCAGGAAGCCAGCTGAATCAGAGTTAAACCAGGATTTAGCTCAGAGGAAGGTTTTTCAGACTAAAAGCCTTAGGGACAAGACTTCGTTTGAGCTGCCAATATAGTGGAGGTAAGACTTTCAGGACTGTGTGTAACTGGCATAGTGCATGCAGAAGAAAATGTAACATGCTCAGTTGTTCTCTGCAAGCTCCTGTTTAGCACCCCTACAGCAAACTCAATACATGTAAGGAGGATAGGGTAATACCTCTTTGGTTTGACAATGTTTCTGCATGTGGCTACTGTCAATATTTTCTTAGTGCAGCCAATTAGGTTTTTTCTTGGTTAGAAATGTCACCATGGAGTTCCCAGGGAAAATAATAATGTGAAACAGCTGACAACATATTTACACCTAAGATATTATTATTTGTTATAAAAACTTTAAGAAATTGATAAACATGCATATGATGGTAGACCAGTTTTCATAATAGAAATGGAGGAAAAAACTGTAATAACATTTCTAAACACACATTTATGCCAGTAAATGTTCTACCACAGATATAACTGTATCAGCAGCAGAATTCAGTTAAAACATCAGAAGCCAAAATTATTTCCCTGAAATAACAGATGCTTCTACCACTGTGAACAGGGTGCAGGGCTTGCCAATACACCTACAACCACTCCTGCAAATATTTTGGAAAAAGTAAGCCTGTAACTTGTGCCACTCTCACAGCCTTGGTCTACCACAAGTGAGAGCAAGCAGCTTATGGGTTTTTTTTCATTGTATTCTTAACATGTTTTATGCAACAGTTCTAACCTTGTAACTTCTTACAAGAAATGATCCACTGTTTCATTATGAAAATCTATCTGCAGTAGCCAGTGAGGAGGTTTTACAGGTTGAAAAGGTGCCAGACTTTTAACATGTTCTTCGCATTTATAAGTTTGTAATCAAAATTTTTTTATTCCACATAGTAGCAAATACATAATTTTGCAGTATTGATGCAAATTTACACAGGCTACTAAACCACAGATTCTTCAACAACTTTAAGATTGTTTTATGATCTATTCAAGAATCCAAGAAGAAAAATATGGTCTACTCAAAATATTAATTTGACTAGTGTGACTTTCTGATTAGCTGATTTTTTATACCTATTCATGCAGGAATTTTGGCACAAAATTACACAAAGCCTTTTTAGAAATTATGAAAGAAAAACATTTTTCTGGTCCTTGAAGACCTACACATTTAAATTCTGTTCATTACTAATGAACATAAATTTATTACCCATTTTCCATTCTTATTATCAGAGATGATTTAATTTATTGGCTACAGATGTGAGTTTTAACACCTTAACATGTAAGATATAAGTTTTAACATTAGTCACAGACAAGGAGGAAAGATACTATTCAAATGACATTTAAATCTTTGTAGGAAATACAGGAGGTATGTTCCCTATGAAGCATATCCCATTATCCTTGTATTTCTAAGTCTCTTGGGATTAAAGTGTTCAATAGCATCTAAGGGATAGCAAAACTACTGTTCTCAATGTATTTATTGTCATAAATATTGTACCTATTTGTGATTTGAAATGCAACCACCCTTGTAATCTATTGCTATCAAATAAAATTAGCTTGTAGTCACTTGCCTAATAGTTTTGATAGTATGTTATTATTCACACATTAGAATGCAAGTAACAACTTGAAGCACCCTTTTCCCTTATGTGAATGAAGGAGTTTAGGAGTTTAAAATACTCCCATTACCTGGTTTCCTGCAAACCTGCTTTCCAAATCCTTTCTTCAAGAGTGTTTCATGACAGCAAAAAACCACAACCCTACATTTGTGTGCTTGTAACCAGTTACAAAGTGTGGAAGACAAGAGGATGCCTCTGAAGAACACTAACAAGTCTCTCAGTAAATGGCTTTTTCCTCTTTCTCAAGGCTTTCATAGAATGAAAAGGATAACAGTTCTCAAATGCTGGCCATCTGAAAGGTACCTGCATTTAACACCACCATAACACCTGAAATAAATAAAAAAACATTTTGTTAACTTATGGTTTTAAGAGTTGCCAACCTGAGAAGGACCAAGAAAGGTATTAAACATTTGACACACACTAGATATCGGTTCCAGGGAACTCTACTCAAGTAGACAGCACTTCAAACTTTACATATGCTTGTAATAAAGATATAAAAAATAAAAAAACCCTGATTGCTAGTTTCAAATGCACTACCTCTTTAAAGACTGATTTGCTCTTGTGGGCATGTAAAGACCTGCTAGTGCTACAGCTGCCACATAGCAGGGAATTTGTCTACAAAAGCAAATGTGTCTAGTTGTAATCACCTTCTGAAACATAAAGGTGCTGATTTCCGATTTTATTACATTTATTATATTAAGTTATTATAGTATTCCTATGCTGCATCTGTCATTTCTACTATGCACTGTTTCTCAGGCACTCATAACTTAGTGGCTTTAATTCATAGCTGTCTGAAATTTGGTGCATTAGTCAGCTTGCATACAAATTTCCTCTGAAGAGGTGGGGGAAATGAAAAGCTTTGGATTTCTTCCTTGTGAGTCCAAGATATTTTATAAATATCGATAATATTTCAATTTATTAATAATATTTTATTTCAATAGGCCATGCCTTGGTTTAACAGCCTGGATTAGTGGTTTCCAGTCCAAACTGTACTAGGACCATGCTGGCCCCGTGCCTTCTTTGGTAGCTCTGTGCAGGGGTATCTGTGCAGACATGTAAATGCAATAGGGATGGCTCTCAAGGAGAGAGCAGATCTCAAAATGATCTTGAAATAATTATGGGAGGCAATAATCCCTATTTTGCAACAGGATCTAGAAACTCCAGAGATTCAGACTTCAAATCCCATCTGTGACCTCCAACAGGTTTCTTAATTTAATTCAGGTTGCACAGGGAACTTTAGCTGCCACTTAATCCACGACTATTATGACAAGTCTCATTACATATATCAAATAACTTGTAACATACCCCCAAAGTATGAACACATACAATATGTTCTAATAATGTCAATCACTTTTTATATCCAACAGTGAGTTCACTAAGCTCACTGGAACTCTAGGTGTAGTCTGAATAACCCAAGAACTCTTATTTTATGAGCCATGTCTTGGCATGGTTTTATTTAGATTACATTCAGGTTTGCTGTTACTAGACACTCAATAGGAAATACTTAAGTGTGGGTATCTGAAGTTACAAGTAGCTAATAGTAACATGATGTTTCATCGTCTTCTTTTTGGCATGACTCAGGAAAGTACAATAATAAAATATCAAGAAAATAAATATATGCAATTGTCATACATACACTGTCAATTCATATATATGAATTGATTTGATCCTGGTTTGCTCATATGACAGATGTGTTATTACACCGATTCCATGAAAACTTCATATACTATCAACACTAAACATGCTAAAATTTTCTATACATTTTATTACAGATTAAGCTTATTTTCTTCTTCAACAAGGCTATACTGTTTCCCTGCAATGGCACATGAACTTATGCTGTGTTTAAAAGAAAAAAAGCAAGTTTAACCATATGGAAGAGCCCAGCAATCTAATAAAATCTGCTTTACTCACTATGCCACAGATACTTGCAAAACTCGGGTATTTCAGAGAAAAAGTATACAATATTATTGCTAATTTGTATATCTATACATAATATGCTACTGTTACATTTTTCCAAATGACCAGACCAGCAAAATAACCCTTTTTGCACTAAGTTCATGAAACTTACCATAGAAGTTTCTTTTGAAAACACCAGCCTGTCTGGACAGAAGGCATGTTAATTGTGCAAGTGCACACACATCTGCCTCACTGAAAGACCTTGGGTCACCTCAAAGCATGACACTGTCACAGTGACAGTGAATTGCCTATTACCTGTTTGTCTGTGAAAAGTAAACAAATACTTTCTTTCTGCTTCATTTTAATCCTACTGAGGTGGAGAAGAGCTCTCCAGAATTATGATATGCAAAGGCAGAAAGTCTGTCTGTAGAATTCAATTCAGCATTTGAGAGAAAGGGAGAGCCACAGACTAAGGATTAACAGATCAGATGGCAGAGTCCACTACTTTACAAAAATCTGTCTTGTATGCATCAGTGCTAATCATTTTCTTTAAACAAACAACAGTGGCTTTTCAAAAGGAGATGTACTTCCATCCAAAGCATAAGCTAGCTAGGTCATTCCTCTGCCACAGAAAGACATTTAGTGTGAGTTATAATTGACTTATAGCAGGAATGAGTGCATTTCTTCAGGTTCTTCATAGGGGTAGGCAAAGGGGACTACTTATATGCTTTTCAACCAACTTAAAATTCAATTGTAGGAATAGGAATATCATGATACAAAGGTTTATTATTTTTAGAATGTTGAGTGCATACAGGAAGAACTTACTTCTGTGAACTAAAAAACCATATTGCATACATTCATATCCAGCAGAAAACACATCAAAACATGTCTTGTTTCTTAGTTATCTCACTTTAATGGAGTATGACCACTAACATGAATTACAGTATTTTTACTTGTCCCAAAAAATGTGAAAATGCACATGAAAATGAGACAAAGCTGAACATTTTTCAAGCTGGTTTCACTGATAAAGGAGCAACAAATCTGGCAAGAACAGGTACATGCAAGGTAGTTATGCATGCAGCCTCCCAACTAAGCTGAGTGCTGAATGGGAACTGACATTTCATATTCTTGTGTGGTTTTCTCTTATTTTTTTTAAACAATTAAAAAAAACCCCTCATTATCCTTAATTCAGAGCTATATGACAAAACCAAAACAAAGACAAAACCAAAAAACACAAAAAAAACCCCCAAAACAAAACAAAAAAATAAACAAAAAAAAACACACCAAAAAAAACCTCTGGAAGCAAAAGCATCATTTAAATGTTCTTAGCACAGGAAGTCAATCTGTGGAATCAAGAATTAGTAAAATGGAGATATCTACTATTGTTTAAGAAGAGAGTCTCCAGGTTTGTCAGGATCACTTTTTAGAGGGCTCTTACCTGCCCTGGCCTGACAGGTCCTTACAGAAATCACTAGAGAAAAAGAACAAAGAAATCCAGACCTAACTAGAATGGTAAAGTCAAAAATATTCTGAGACAAATATACTGGGTGAATTTGCTGTTAAGTTTGCGATGTTATGCTGGAAGTGGCTTTTATCAAATACAAATTTGTTGAGAGACACGGGTGTGTCCTTTGTTTTACCCTTTCCTTCTCTTCCCTACCATGAGCCTCAGGTTCAATGCTTATAACTGCACTAATTCAACAGGAGCAGTTTAGTGCAAGCTTAAGGGTAAACACTGGCAAAAAAATAATCAATAATTTGAAACTGATAGTATTGTTCCTGCCTTAGTTTTTGGCTAACAATCAGTGCTCTCCCAGATAACACCCACACAGTTCAAGGAAGGGTATGAACCACAGACTGCTCACAGGAAGTTGAATGAATGAGGTCCCCAGGCTGTTGGTGAAGCACTTGTGCACGTCAGTGATACTTGAACTGAAACAGAAAATGGACCTTGGCTTGTTCCCTTTGCTGCTGTACACAAGTATCTCTCCGCTACAATCCAGTTTTTCTCTCCACAGTGAAAAAAAGGGGACCAGGCTGATTTCTTCTTTCCCCTTCACTGCCCTCTTCCACCATGTTGCAAAATTTGGGAAACCCAAGAAAGGAGGGAACATCTCATGTCAATAGGTGCTAGCCTGCAGCACACCATTCTGAGCTGCAGGCAGCTCTCAGCAGGCAAGCAGAACGATATTTTCCAATACTTCTCAAATATTACTGCTTTGCCAGGCTCCTGGATTTACCAGCATCCATAGCCTGTTCCATTTCAGTGCTCAGGTAGAATGTTAAAGAGGTCCTGTGTTATAGCCACGAACACAAGTGGAACATCAGCAGCTGAATGTAGGGGACTCCTCCTTCCCTTGGCTAAAATTCAAACTATACACATGCATGCATGTGCTGTTCCAGACTAATGCAGCTCAGTCTGCAAATGATGCTAATAAAGGCTATAATTTCTTCTGACTATACCAAATAAACCTACTTCCATGAAGCAATGGTAATACAGTTTGCCAAAAGATTCAGTACATTTTTGTATTTCTTAGTAAAGAATCTCATGACTATTACATACTGACCACACCTGGTTCAAGAACACACATGGAAACTTCACACACATAAAAAAAAAAGATGGGAGAAAATAATTAGATAACTGATTCTAGCAGAAACTCTGCTGTACATTGGAAAGTGAAACCCAACGCTCAAAATGAACAATTTGTTACCCATTATTTTATGAGGTACAGTTGCACTACAGGAAACAAAAGCAGACAACATACAAGCAGAATGAAGAATGTTCAGCTCTGCCTGGTGTCACCAAAATCACTGCAAGCAAAACCAATTGCCTCCAAGGCAAAAACATAACTTTGTCTGATGTAGGCTTTATTTTTATTCTTCTTTTTTCACCTCAAGTAACTGGTTCTGCTGCCATGGCTCTGATCAGCAGTAAATCAGGATTAGGCGGAAAGGACTAGGATGAGGGGGTAATGTACAAGCTGGAGGGCAGAAATGAGAAAAGAGAATTGATAAATAATACACAGGTCTCTTGTGCGAAAAGCTGGCAGAAGTGCTGAGGAATAACTCGAAATACTATCCAAATGCCACTGACAGGAAAATCATCAGGGGAGAAGGGTTTACATCCAGAGAGGAACCCACTGACTGAAAAGTCTGTTTAAGATTTCTTGACCTCAGGGGAAAAATAGGGTGGTAAACACTGGGTTCTCATACAAATGAGGAGTAGCAGGGTTTGCAGAATAAGGCTGAAATGCTCTGAAGATACCCATTCAGTGTTACGAACCTTACTGTATTCTTTGGAGAAAGGACAGCTGTTGAAAAGAAACTCTCCCGGCAACAAAGTATGCGCTCAGCTTCGTAAACCAAAATTGTCAAGGAGGGGCAAAATAAAAGGAAGACAGGAGAGGAAAAGTCCTTTGAGGTATTTCCAATCTACAGAAAAGGCTTCAGTATTGTCAGTACTTTTCAGCATACTTGCCAAGGGACAGTGAGACCTTCTTCAGCCCAAGACGCATCATCTTTCTGCTTGTCTCTTGCTTGGTAGGAAAGATCCTAAGATTCAGTATCATTACAATACAAGGGATAGGCCTAGCTGTGTGGCAACCTTCTTGAAGTCATCTGATGAAAAAGACAGTTTGACAGAATTACATTTTCAAACTCTGACTCTATGTGTATGCCTTCAAAAGGCTTGTCTTCTGGCTGGGCATATGGAAACACACATATACATTCTGCTTTATTGCAGAACATAATTGACAAGTACAAGGAGAGAGCTGAGGAGGAAGCAAGAATAATTAAACAGAAAGAAAAATGTAAGAAAATCCTCTAGACTACAGAGGCAAAGGGCACTTTATCATACAGCCAACCAGATCAATAGACAAGTCTGTGAGGAACTAGGGGAACTTGGCATGAGTGAAAGTGGAGATTCTCTCTCCATCTGGATGATGCTGCCTCATGCTGAGAACACACTCTGACTCTACAATCCTGTGCTAAAAACATTGCTGGCAACTTTAAAATCTTAACTGCCCCAAGTAATGTGTCTCAGAGAAATACTGCAAACCCAAGGGTAATGTATAAAACTACACATTTAAAACTGGTGAGGAGACAGCTATGAGATACCTTCCAGCTCCAAAGACAAAAGTGATAATGGGAAGAAGAACCCTGCACTCTTCTTAGGAGATCACTTACGTGTTGAAGAAAATGAGCTCATAGATTGCAAAGTGAAAGTTAAAATCATCTACCTTCAAAATGGCAACATATAATCAAAGCTTAGGAACAAAAGGTGTAACAGCCACCCAACATACTACCACAAAACAATACTTGTATTTCAAAAAATGGAACTTCTATGAACTGTGCTGAGATATTTTCCATAGCCTCCAGGATGTTACCATTACAAAATGTGCCTTGATCTGCAGCTCACTTTTTTGGTCCTTAATTCATCTTACTGCATCTAGATACATCATCCAAGTCCACAGGGTCTTTAAAAATCTTTCAGGTGGTTCTTCCATGTGACTATGCTGCACTGGTTTTTTTCTTTCTTCTCATCTTTGCTTGTAAATCATTCCCTCTAGTCTCCAATAATTTTTAATGCTCTGCTGTGAGTCTCAGTCAATTAACCTGTACCTTCAGGTGGTCAAATTTGGATCCAGTTTTCCTGTAATTGTCTTTCCTTGTATTTTGTGCATTTGTTTTAAATTCCCTTAACAATTATGCCAATCCCTAGACAGGAAGTATTATAAAAAGAAATATCACCAAGTTCTTTTAAAGGCCAAAAATTGAAAATTACCCTGTTTATTTGAAATCAACATACTTTTACACAAATGAAAGAAGTCTTTCTTGAATGAGAAAAGACAGGTAAAAAAGAAAGAGGGGAAGATGGACAGTGGAGATTATTTTTATTAAATACCTATATTAACATGCAATAGCTAGAATTATACTTTTATAAGCTTTTAAGACATCAATACTGACTACCATTACAAACCACAAGTGAGACAGATATTTAACCATTAATTATATATTTTCTAAATTATTTGTTTCCAGCTTAGCCACAGGCCTCCCACTGTTTGAGTATCTTTACAAAAACATAAATACACACACATTCAAACAAATAATGTCCCTGCTGCTAAGGCTGGAAGTTGGCTTGTTTGTCCTCATAGTAACTAAAAAAACAGTCTAAAAAGCAGGAGACTAATGAATAAAAACCAGTGATTACTAATGTAATCCTTAAAGGCAGGTTTATAATAATTAACATAAAGGTCACCTTAATAGTCAACTTAGAGATATTTCTAGATCTCCCAAGCCAAAAGATAAACTCTTCAGTAGTAAAACTGGCCATTATTAGAAAGTTCATTTCATTGTTCAGCCTCTAATTCGTTACCTGTAATTAAGAAAAATCAGATTTCAAAGCAACAAGAGAAGACTGTGTTAAAGCTATTTGAAGTACACTCTGGCAGGGATAAAGCCAGCAGAGAGGTGGCTGTCATAAAATAGCCAAATGGCTTTTTCCACCTCCATCAAGGTCACTTTACTGATGATGTGCTCAATAAGACGATAATGCATTTAACCACTTTCCTTGCATCTGACTTCGACCTTACTGCAAATCCAAATGGCCTTGTTTAACTACCCTGGCCTTTCAACATTTCCCTGAACAAAGATAATTAAGGAGATATACTGCCCCCTACTATCACAGGAATTGAAAGACAAATAAACTTTTAAGAGCACAGCCAGGTGTCTATTGCATTAATGTACAATGTTTAAACAGGGGGCAAAATGAAATAATGGTTAAATAATTATAAAAGGTTAACAAAGTTAACTTTGCTATGTAAGGCAATTCTGTTCTATTTAAAAGAAAGAACATAAGAGGTTTTCCAGGCTACTTTTTACAACTCCCTGGACAACAGTCTTTTCTTTAATGCAGTTTCTGACTTAAGAGGAAAAATGTTCTTCAAAAATTAACAACTCTGAAATTCCTGCAGATTTGAAACTGGCTATATTTCATACAAGGGTACAATAATGTTTTATGAAAAAGCAGGTCCATATGATTAAACCAAAAGCTGCTCTAAAAAACCACTTCCATTCCTTTTTTTCTCCCCTTTGTGTGTGGTCAGCAACTATACTAGAGGTGAAAATTAAAGCAGTTTAAAAATTAGCTTGGCATATAAAACTGGTGAGGAGACAGCTAGTTTGGCAGTTACGACAATTTGAAAGCTTAAGGTAGTGATTTTTAATGATTTTTACAGTTAGGAAAACCAACCAAATAATATAATTCTATAATAGTAGTTGCTTTTTAAAAAAAAAAAAATTGAATAATACATACTCTTATATTCCAAATAGCTCTCCAGGACACTAATTCTTCTTGATACCAAGAAAAAAAAGCCCATGTCAATAGCTCTTTAACTAAAAACAACTGAAACAGAATAAAAAGAATAAAAAAACTGGTAAAGCAGTTGGATGTTAGTTATGCAGAGATGCTGGAGATCTTATTTTAGATTAATTTTTTTTCTTCTAAATCTGTTTTTCTTTTAATCATCTTAGAAATATTGCTGTACGGGTCTGAATCCCCTTCAAAAGCAAGCAAGTAGCAAAACAGCAAGTTGTATCAGAAAGATAAAAACACATAACTCACTGTTGATGTCATACTAGATATGTTAGCTTACTGCTACTGCCAAAATTGCTGCTCCTTTGCCACAGAAAATTAAGTATGCAGAAACCCTGTAACATGTCTTTAATCAGTTTGATCATAATGCAGTTCTTCAGAAATTACAGCAAATCCACCCCTGCCATTTTGTCAGGCCACCATTACTTTGAGTTGTAGATGCAGTTTGTGCAAATATCAACACGTTCACATATTTGGCTTAATCTTTTGCTTAATGCACTTCTTAATGCAGACTCAACTCCTGGATTCTGAATACACCAGAAGTTAAACCTCCTGTAAAGGTACTTTCATGTAGTAAATACAAAAATCAGTGATTACAGTATCAAAACCATGAAGCTTGCAATTACTCATATACCAAAACTATGCAAAGTCTTTTCTGCTGTAAATAACAGCCATAAATAAGCCTTTCACTCTGAGCTAGAATGATTTACTGTTTCCAGATATGAGAAGTATACCTTTTTCTTACATCTAAAAGACTTGCTTCAAAAACAATCTACTTTACGGCAGTTTACACAAAACAATTGTTTCGTTTCAAGTTTGGATGAATGGTGGCCCTAGTCAGTTTCAAAAGAAGACTACACACCTCGCTGTTACCTTGAGTGAGTCCTCAAGTTTTCACGTACAATTGCACTTTGAATTCCTTAATCTTACACAAAGATGATGAATGACTATTTTCTACTCATTCAGAGTATTTCAGCCACCTACTCATTTTATTCAGAGTTTTTAATGTGGTGACGCTTTTTAAAGGAACACAAGAGCCATTTTTTCCACTTGTCCCTAACACTTAAAAAGGTTAACTTAACTGGAAAACTACATAAACATTTTTTTAGTACAGTTGCTTTATTTCATCCTGATCTCTTGCTTTGTATAAAAATCTTCAAACCTAAAAGATATATACCTCTTCAAACCATTAGTGAGGTCACCAGCTCACAGCATCATAGTCCATACATTGCTGAACATACAAAAGCCCTCTTGCTATTCTGAAATGCATAAATCAGTAACTACCTCTGGAAGAAGTCCTTCAAACCCACACAGAGCATAGTCTATAGATGTATTTAGAATGCATATAAACACCAAGAAGATCTTTGCACACATGCAGAAAGGATAGGAAAGCTAATGTTTTTTTCTTATTTTGGACAACAATACAGTGAAGTCCTATTTTCTCATATCATTACTCACTACATATTAAGACCTTTTATTTTTCCTTGTTTAGTTCAACAAGTGAATTGGGAAGCAATACAAGTTACAGGAAGAGAAGTTATAAAGTCTGATCTCACAATTGCTTATCAGACCATTCTGGTATTTTGAAAAATCATGTTAAATCTTCACAGATGCATGCCCGAACTGAAGGAATACAGCTCAACATCAATTCCCTAAAAGTGGGGTCCATTTGCATCATATACTGATATTTACAGATGTTTCTATATCTCTCAAGCCAAAGGATAAACTCTTCAGTACTAAAATTTGCCATTATCATAAAAGTTAATTTCAATGCTTAGTCTCTAACTTGCTATCTGTAATTTAAAAAATCAGATTTAAAAGCTGATGGGTGTATGGCAGCATTCTTCTTGTGGACCTGTAGAATGAACACACACCTGACATGACATTCTATATTTTTTTTTATTGCATCAATTATCAAATTTTCCTAGGATGCTACAACTTTGGCTGCTTTTCTTCAATTGAAAAAAATATATACCCTATGCTGCATGGAACATGCAACTTCTTGTGTCAGAAAGGTTAGAATGTAAAAATGACAAGACAAAGCCATCATACATAAAAGGTTTTTGTAAAGGTCCTATTGCTGTAGGTTTCTTGCTAAATTGTAACACACCATTTTATAAATCCTTGAAAGGAAAAATACCCTTATACAGTGAAATATGAGGCCACTCTCCACATAGGAATGCAGAACGATTAATCAAAAAAATTTGTAACATCTCATTTTTAGTTACTGAGCTGCTTGACAGTTTTGAACGCCAATCTGAGAGATGAAAAAAAAGTAAGCTAGTTTTTTTCTGTTCTTGTTTGAGCACTTTCCCCTTCCCGGGTTTTACACAAATATTTCCACCAGAACTTCACAAGGATATATGAAAGATTTACCTTTTGAATGAAGGAAAAGTGCACTCCACCAGCTGCATGCACACCATCTAGAAGTTCATGGGAATAAACCCAGCCTATTTAGGGCCTTATACAAATTACAAATTCTTATCTTAATGGTAGGCTATACTTAACATTAGGCAATTAGATCTTTGTGTCTATTAAGAAATTAACACACTTTCCAATGCATAGGGGACTCTTGCCATCTTCAGTAACTTTTCTACACATTTTCAGTGAATTTACTCTGTGGATTAGAGATCTTACGGGAGAGAAGTTACTTCCCTTCCCCTGCCTCCATTGTTCTCTACCTTCAAAGCTTCTAACAAACAGCTCCAGAGCAGCTCAGTCTTTGTCTGGCAGTTCGGTAGTTCACATCCTAAGTTTCTTTCCCCACTGCTAAAATATTAGAAAAGCAAGGTTTTTGAAAGCTTTCCACAGGATCAGCCAGAAAACAGACACAAAGTTAACAAAGGGCAGCTATCACCACAAAGTGTCAGGTTTGTTTACTGGAGCAGATCAGTATTTCCCCAAATCTCCAAAGTTCAGACTGTTTTGTTTAATAAACTGTTAAAAAATGGCAAATGGGCTAAGTAAGGTGAACATAAGTGAAGATAGTTTAAAATAAAGCACTCCACAGACAGATGGGTAGTTCCAATTCAGATTCTGTGGATGAACAGGAAAACTAAAACAGAGTGTGCACAAAAACTGCAATGGTATGTTCATGCACTGGAATACAGACATTATTACTTAAAGTAAATTTAATTGCTGACATACCTTTCTCAGTTTTTTTTTTTCCTCAATCCTTCCTTAAAGTCTACCCTAGCAATCAACATAGGTCTCCGGATGGCTCACTGAAATATTTAAAGCTGAAGAACAAAAGGTTTATTTTAAAAATGAAAACCTTGGCTTGTACAACTCCAGACATGAATCTGCTTTCAATTACTGAAAGTATTTCCACTTCAGTGAAAAAGGATCAAATCTTCAACTACACCATCTTTAGGCAATGAATTTGATTATATTAAGCTTTAAGAATACAGAATGACTTTGTGACACAGCTGTATATTCCAAGCGTATCGTGAATTAGGTATACAAAAAAGAAGGAGCTGGCACTTTAAATGAGAAGCAGACAGAAATGTGTCTGCTCACAGCAGCACCGCACTTCCATACCAAAGCTCTGCTTTAGGGCTGTTTTTTTTTCAGGTCCCCACATAAATGTCAAAGATTACACTAAGCTTTAAATGAATGATTTTACAATCCTTTAGAAATTAATCTGTGCTGATTCTTCCCCCATACTCTTATTTGCATAATTTGCACTGTTGTAAAGTTACATTTTTCTTTCTAGACTTTTGAGCGAGCACAACGTCTTCCACATGCCCCCCCAGTGCAGCAGGTATCGCATCCCCTAGGAAGCACGATAATCAGAGGCACTTTATACTTTTCCCATTATGCAAGCATAACAGAGTCGGGCGAGGGAGCTCGAAGGCTTCACTCCGCAGCGAGATGCGATACCTCAAATGCAAATTATGCAAAAACTTCTCATTTCTTACATCTCCGATTCCGCGAATCTCTCCTACCGCATCCCAGGCAGACACCGGGTCGGGCTCTTTCAGCAGCACGGCCAGACACAGGACGTGAGCGGCTCCCTCCCGGCTTAGCTACCCTCGGCTGGCAGGGCGGGCAGTGCGGGCCGCCCGCGGCTCCTCGCAGCGCTGCCCGAGCCGCGGAATGAGGCGGCGGCGCCGCCCCCGGCCCGGCCCCGCCCGCGCCCCGCCCCGCGCCCACCTCGGGCGGCCCGCGCGCGCCGCTCCGCCGCCGGCCCCGTCTGCGCCCAGCGCCGCTCGCCGCCGGCGCGGCCCCACACAGCCCGCGGCGGCGGCCCCGCGCTCTCCCGGCCGGCGGCGGCGGCCGGGCCCGGCTCCGCATAGCCCTTTCGGGGCCGCGGCGGCGGCTTCGCGGAGCGGCCGCGAGCGCGTACGGCCCGGAGCTCCGGGGAAGGGCAGAAGGAGCCTTCCCGGAGAGCGCGGAGCCGCTGCCGCGGCGCTGTTCGTACGGCTCGCGGGCAGCGCGGGGCCGCGGGCATCCACCGCAAAGCGGGGGTTTCCCGAGACACAAAATAAACTCCTTGCCGCGCAAGGTAGTTGGATATTAGCGTAAAGTACCTGCCTGCTCCCTCCCGTGCAAGCCGCCGCCGCAGCCGGAGGCACCGGGGGAGAGCAGCTCCGGTCGGTGCTGGCGGAAGGCGGGCTCGCGTCTGGCCGCGGCCGGTGCCTGAGGAGCAGCGCGGCTGAGCAGACGGAGCGGGCCGGGACCAGAGCGCAGCTGTGAGCGCGCAGATGTGACACCGGCCCCCTCATCACGCACCACCTGGGCTTTAATTGAAACAGAAACACCTCCCCCTCCATTTACCACCGTAGGAGACAGTTTTTCTTCGTGTCTATAGAGGCATGAATATAATACACTCTGCTTACTTCAAAACACTCGGCAATCTATGATCTAGTTCTCTGCTAATGAAGCCTTTGGAGTTCCAGCTTTATCTGGATGCATCATAGCTGTCAGATAAAGCTATCAAATAATAGATACAAAATACGGTATTCGTAGGACTGTCCATTAATTTCTGAAATGCTGTAGAGAGCAAGAAGAACTAGATGCCTACAGAATATGCAGTTACCAATGTATTCATTCAAAATAGAAAAGCCTATTTTCAGCTGGTAACCTAACTGAAGTTCATGCCTCTGTCTTTAGTAAAAGAACCAGAGTTTTAATATTATTTCTTCTCTTTTTTAACTACCTCCTTTTGGAACATGGAACTCTTTTAAAATGTCCATGGGAATGATATCTCCAACTTCATTCTTAACATCACTACAAAAAGACCCTTCCGAGCTGGCTTAGAAAATGCAGGGGTACATAGGAATTTCTACAAAACTTCTAATATGGTTTTCTTTTCACCTTGGACCTTTGCTAATAACAACTAACTTAATTCTCTCTCACCCTATTACAAGATCCATTGCTGACTCAGGCCAAGATATCACAGCAGCTGCCCAGAAGCCACATTTTGCCAAAAATCAGATCAAGACATTGTTAATGATTATACAAAACTTCCAGGGAAAATAATACCATTCCAGAATATCTTTTCAACGCAGTTCTGTAGCAGGCTGCAATAAAACCACATATTTCAGATGTATTATTCATAAGAAATTTAATTCTATCCAAAAAAGCTCACACAATTCCTATAGAAACAAAGACTATACAGATTGAAATAGTAGAATTCTGTGAAATGGGGGACAATAATGGTCTAAGTAGCCAGGTCCTGATGAGGGCAGTTGTGGCTGGGAGTGGGGAAAAATCCTGAAAAAATGCACTAATACTACATCTTGACCTGAAGCTCTTCAAGTCACATATGCAACAGATTATGTGTGCTTTGACTGAGCACAAGGGAGGAACTTTAATACAGTCACCACTGACAAATGCTGCTCAGGTTTGGGGGCAGTATGATAAAAACTGGAGGTTTTTTGCAGTTCAAATTCTGGACAGACTCCTATCTGTGATAGGTACAAGACCAGCCAAGAAAAAGCTAGGAGATGAAATCATGAACTAATACAGTCAGTTTTATGAAGTAAGTTTCTAGCAATTCCACAGCAACATTCATATTCTCAGCATCTCTTCCAAGGGGTCTAGTTGCAATAAATGGGGTATTAGATCACACAAATATGCTTTTCCAAACTGCTTGAATGGAGTACCTATGGATAAGCACTTTCTGCCATTGAAAAACCTACTGAGTAATTCATTACTTCAGGAATATATCCTTTCAGATCTTAAAAGGAGGAGGAACTGGATGCTGAGAGTCAGCTTGTGCAGAGCTTTAGAGCACATTTGAATTTCTGCCCTCAGAGAGCACCAGTAATTGCACTCCCTTTACAGAAGACTGCCGTGGACCCGTGAAGGAAACAGGATATTGGGTCCTTCAAGAACCAGATACTATGGAAGAAATTACAAATTTAAATAATCCCTATTTTCAAAGGCAAATTATCCACACTATACGTTCTGTACTATTTTTCTACAGATATGTATCACTCTATATTCAGCAAATGAAGACTGCACTCAATCAAAAAATAGGACCTGGGTGTCACTGCAGTGCATCCACTTTCTCCATTTTCAGCCAGCTGCAATGGAATTTTCCTTTGCTATGATGCCCCCTGTGCTGAGATTCCACTGTCCCATTAATGCCAGCACAAATGATTTATGAAATCTATTAGGTGCAACACTAAAGACATCTCAAACATAAATGTTTGCTTAGGAAAATATTTCTTTGGAGTAGACAAATGGGGGTTGAAGCAAACTCCAACGCAGATATTGCACTTTATGCCAACATAGCTCATGGCCAAACAGTGGAGAGAAGGATCAGACAAAACCTTGGGGGTTGCTGGAAGGGCTGGGGGGAAGAACAGCACATGTGTTTCATTCATACAAAAAGGGAGAAGCACTTTAAAAAAAAATTTGATCGGAAGGATTATTGCAGTAAATTATGCAGAGCATTAACCATTGAATTTGAACCCATCTTTAGTCTTTCTTTATTAATAACTCATTATAGTTCTTTTTCTTAATGTGGAATAAATTAGAACCATGTTAATCCATGCAGCTATCTGCAGGTACATTTATCACTATGGTAGCCACTTTTACTCTCCTTTCTGGAAGCTGCATTTCATGGGCAACAAACACTCATCCCCTGCTGAACTCAAGTCATGGTGGCCTTTTCAGGTCACCAGCAGGGTCACCTAAATCTTACCTTTGTTTCAAAGAACTGAAAGCTACCTCACAGCTGGCCTTGACATATGTGAAAGAATTTCTATTTCACTCTTACACTCTCTCTGTCATATTGCCACAATTTAGATCAGTGAAAACAAGTGAGCTAGGGGCCTTGCTGGTATAAAAGGGTGAGGAACTGCCAACAGGATATTCTTTGTGGGAACTCAAAGCTTTTGGAACTGATTCCTCTTGCCTGATCCAGAAGACCTCAAATTTTATGGCCTTCATAGCATGTTGCATAGTTCATATTTTTCCAGAGTGCCTGAAAACAAGAGAATTGTGGATGTGGTTAGTTTATGGAGGCAGGGCTGTGCTTCAGCTTTTAAACTGGCTGGTCTGCATTTGTCTGAGGAGGGAGGCCTATTGCAGCTTAGTCACAATGATTAATTTTGATATTTGCATTTGAATTTGGTCAGATATTCAAGAATTTAAAGGCAGTAAGAAACATATACACTCTCGGATAAAGGTAGGTATTATCACAGAGAACTGACACATTCCATCACTCATAGCTGACACCTGGAAAGGACTTAAGAGGCTCCACTGGAGGTGACTCTGGGTAGTCATTAGACCAGAGTGGCCCAGGTACAAGTAGATGTGCTCCTTGCAGCACATAACACTTCAGTCCTTACTGTTACCTTCTCTGAGTGCCATCATGTCAAAGCTTTCTCAAAGGAGAAAGCTTTATTGTGCCTGTTTTTCACATGGCAAATGAAGGCACAAAGGTGACTTGTCAAGGCCACAAAAGTAGTACCATGAGGGAGGGAAAACATGATGCCTCATAGTCTTCTGGAGCCTACCCTAATCACTGAGCCTTTCTTCTTCTCATCAAAATAATCATTTCAGCTATTTATCAACATTCATGATGGTCAGTGACTTTTAATAAAAGGGAACAAACACCTTTTTAGCCAAATACTCATTCACCTCTTTGAATAGTAGCAGCCTAAGTGCCCTGTTAAGACATCCTATCATAAATACTTAATTAATGTTACAACCACTTCTACTGAGATGTTAGGTGTATTTTAGAGAGATAGGGTTGCCTGCATTAGAAAGAAGTAAAAATGGAGTATCCACCTAGAAGCTGAAATTGCACATCATCAGTGAATCACTTTGGAAACCTGTTTGTATTACAACCCTACAGAAAGACAGGGTATTAAGTTATGAAATTTAAACAATGCCTAAGAGAAAGATTTTTGTCAGATAAGGTATAATTTATAACAGCAACATATATTCTCATGTCTGTTTTACAAAACAGACTTGATCAAGCAGAATAGTTATAATATAGCTTTCCAGTTCTGGCTGGAAATGTATTTTAAAAAAAAAAGAGGGGCAAATTAATGTCTAGAAATTAGTCTTAGGAATACTATCTGATATCAACAGGATTAGCAGTATAATGTGTTCCCATGAGAAAGCACATGTGCCCAAATGTATTTAATGGAGAACATCTTGTAGTTCTTAAGCATTTAAATAGTATGCTACATTGACTAGTTTTTTCTCACAAGTGAGGATTAAGATGGGCCATTTTTCATGCAATAATGATACTGATTTAAATTAGAACAGACTAAGACCATAATGAGCTCACAGATTCAGTGTTCAAATCTGAAAACAATAAACTTTTTTTCCTTTTTATGTTCAAATCTGTAAACAATAATTTTTTTCCCTTTTCATTTACATAGATAAATCGTAACTCTATGTTTTATAACCCTTTCCAAGACTGCATTAAGAATTTTGCAGTTTCAGATCATTATTTCCCTAAAAATACGAGTGGAAATTGTAAGCAAGTAGATGTACCTGGGGTAGGGCAAGAGTTATAGCAAAAATACAGTCCTTTCAAGAAAGGGATTGAATTATGACACATTTCTTGAATATAAGTGGGTAACATGTGGGGTTTTCTTCCTAAGAAGCAACCCCAAACTACCCAATGTATATTTGTACTGTGATTTTTGAGTGCTGTAGATTCATATATTGAAGTAAATAATGTTCCTCTGTTCCTTGTCAAATTTCCAGGCAAGCTCAATGTAGTGTGAGGCCATGTATAAAATGCACAATATTTCTATTTATCAGCACCTAGATATTTGCTCCCTAACACTAGACTACCCTGATTAGAAGAATCATTCCACTCTACACTTATGGGTCATATATAAAGGTATGGCAAAATACAAATTTACAGATGGAATACCTCAATCTCCAAAATCTGAAATATGAAAGCCATAAATATTAATCATGATGCTTTTCATAGTACTTATATAGTTCTTTGGTATTTTTTTACCTAAGTGTTCAAATACCTACAGTACCAGCCAGCCAGGAGAGAAAAAGAGCCACATATGCTTTGAATGATTAACACAGTTCTTGGAAACACAAAGCACACATACTTTCCTTATAGTACAGCTAAGTGAGGAGGAGGAGAAGAATATTTTCATGGAAGTTCTGGGGGTTAGATGATGTATCAATGAGCCCTTTGAAAGAAATTCCCCCACCCTCAAAAAAAAAAAAAAAAAAAAAAGTTCTGTTTGTTTCAGAAGAACTGCTATATGAATAACAGTAATGAGATGAAGTGATAAAAAAATAATGCTCTAATGTTTTCATGTCATTTTACCTAATTCTTGAACAAAAGGCAGTAGTAGTTTAGGGAAAAGGCTAAACCTTTCACTAAAGAAAGAAAAATCCAATTGTAATCTGAACCTTATATCTCTCTCTCTAAACTGAACTCTCTACAAATCTGAAACCTGTTTGTATTTGCGAGACTCGCTTCAACACATCATCAGGACCTTGAGAGATCCTAAACCACACAGTTGCATCCCTTCCTCCCTCAGTTTATCCTACTGTTTTCCCATTTTTCTCAGTAACCTCTATCAGCAGCTGCTACTCACTGCTCTCATCTGTAAAAGAAGGCAAAGAAGCCGTTGCTTCCACAGCTAATGCTTTGAACTGGAGACTGAGTGTCTAATCTTCATAATGAGCAGCTTCCAACTGACTAGGTTTTGGTTTACATTTTATACTTGGGTCTGCAGCTCTAAATCCCTCTGGGTTACTGGATTATTTTTTAAATTAAAAATTTACATTTTTTTTCAAAAAGAAAAAATATTTACTGCAAATGAAAATGACATAAAAATGTAACTGGAAGAAAAAAGAGATCAATTTGGTATGTAAACTCATGAGATACAGGACATCTCTTAACAAAAAAGGTACGTATAGGCTGTTTGAAACAATCCATTTAGAGTAAAATAGTTTTGTATAGAGGTCTGTCAAAAAGAATTGGCTTTTGTGAATAAACTACCCTATTGTGAATCTCTTAGAACTGGTAAAGACCACCAGCAGGGCAATCCTATCAGTATAAGAGAATAAGTTTTAAGAAAAACCACTCTACTCTTAATGCTAAATCTAGAATTTTATACCTCTAGAAAATGTTAACTTGTATCCTGATCATAGTAAGAAAAAGAAAAAAAAGAAAAAAGGAAAAAAAACATTCAAGGTACTTCTTTGAAATTATATCTTTAAAAAGATATTTTAAAAACAGTGGCACACGCACACAAAAAAATCAATATCCGTGTGATTCTTACAAAAAAATATTTCACATATTTCTTGGAATAAGCATTATACTGATCGTGACACAAACTATGTGGCTGGGACTGCAGGTTCAGCTGCTGCTGTCCATCTTCTATTTTGTCTTTGTATTATGGGACAGATGACTGAAAACTTGCTATGTCATTTAGCAATTTCTAAAATTATGCCATTTAGAAATTTCTTTTTGCTCAGTAGAAAGTAACCATTTCTTTTCTCCTAATTACAGTTTCTCCTCGCTCCCTTTACATCATAACTCTCTGGGGAAAAAGCCCAACCACCAGAGCAAATTTTCTTTTTACACTTGCTGCTTTGGCAAGATTAGAAAAAAGTGTCATCCTTTCGGTAAGTCTGTCAAACAGATTTCTTACATACAGTTTGAGAATGTTCATCTGAAAGTATTCTATCTGCACTTCGGTATGCTTATATGACATTTATTGCCTTGGAAAGGTGGCATAAAAATTATTTCACACTCCTCTGACATCTGGTGTGAACCATACCCCTGCAAGTAGTCTATATACAAAATGGTTATACAAATCATAAATGAAAAATAAAATTAATACTTTCCAAAATATTAAATTTGTTTTATATATATAAGAAAACCACTTTGTGCTGCTGTTTAGTAGACACCTTGTTACATTTCCTTGGAGGAAAAAAAAAAATGAGGTTTTCATAAGGCATAAGAATATGGTTTATATGCACTTTGAGTCCACTCAGAACAATGTACATAAATAAACCTTCCCATGGTAAACATTCCAGCAGAGGATGAATGCCTGGTGATAGGTGGGTTGTTAGGCACATGACTAAGTGCTGCAGGACATCTAGAATTGCATTTATGGCACACCTTGAAGTGATTGTTGGATATTGATTGTCCTAGAGAGAAGGTGATCATTTTCTACATTTTACCCAACACATCTATTATTTGCCAACATGCCAAACTGCTAGTGAAATGATTTTTCCCTATATCAGCAGGTGTTGCATATTCAGAAACAGGGTGTAGACGCTTCTAAGAATTTAAAGTTATCATTTACTTAAAAGGGAAGAAGGGAGAAGAAAATATTTTTACGTAATAGTTTGTGCTCATACACAGAGGATGAGGCTGTGCCACAGGTCTTAGAAGAATCACTTGGGCTTGACTTTCTTCAAGCAAGGCTAGCCATTGCACAGGTTTCCAGAACATAGTCTATTACATAGAAATTATCACATGCAATACTCCCAAAAGGCTTCCTTCTCACTTTCTTTCTCATAATCTATTTATTTGCTTGGCATGCCTCTGTATAGATGTCAGGCTGCCATGAATCCATGTGTGTTCAACAGCTTCAGAAATCACAGTTTGGCTCTGTCAGTCAGTTACTATTTTCACAGCAGCCAACTTTATCACTATCATTTCCTAATTCCATCATCTAAATGATTTTGTTAACTGCATTTCACTAAAGACCTTCCCACAAGCACTGCCAGATTTGCAAGCTTTGGTGTTGTCTGCCAAGAGAAGGAACTCAAAGTCCAGCTGAATTCTCTCATACAAAAGCCCTTAAAACAAGTGGTAGAATATTCAGCCTAAAAAGTATTTCTCAAAGAAAATTAATAAATTATAGTATGTATATACAGAAGTATTAAAAAAAAAAAAAAAAAGCTAATGGTATGACACAGGGTTTTGGAGTCCTGATTAATCTGTGCAAGTCACAGGAAAGACCCCCCCCCCCCCCATCCCCCTCCCTTCCCCACCCACCATATGCTGACTTAAAAGCAAAGCATGGGGATGCTTGTGCTTCCTGAGAGTTGAAATTCTGATCTCACTGCATTTGCCTAGTATTTGGCTGGTAGGGTCAAAAGAGTAGAAAAATATGGAGAACAGCCTGTTCTTAAAATTGGATGGAAAATCTAGCAAATAATTTCATTACAAGAAAGATCTCTAGTCCACATTTAAGGTCTCAATTCACTTTTTGTAGATATGTTGTTCTCACATCTCTATGTCCTCCACTCAGAGACCCAAATATTTTTTTTCTACAACAGGGGTGATGTATACATACACAGTTCAGTCATTTACCTAGGCAAAGGCAGTGATTGTTGAAAAATGAACTTCAGGAATTGCTGCCGTCAGTTCATCCCTCCCCTGAACTGCCCTTCCCTATCTTGTCCACCTACCTTGGCGATAACTTTGTGGGGGTGATACAGAAAGTCTCCAGTAGAGCTCTGTGCTGAAGAGCAGAGCACTGATACTAGAACTTATTTTGAGACAGGCCCTCAAATGTGGTTTACCGGAATCTTGGTGTTGGAAATGCTTTTTTCTACTTATGTGGCCTCCCAGAAATTCTTATGAAATTTCCCAGGAGTCAGTACTTCCTGCAGCTGGACCACAGGCACTGGAAAAAATACTCCAAGGGCTATGCTGAGGCACAGTGGCACTTGCTGTGATTGTAGGGGAAATGGAAAGTGGACTTATTCCAGAAAGAATTCAACTGGTTGTGGTTTTCAGTCCTCAGGACTGAACCCAGTATACCAAGTATACTTGGAAAAGGATTTGTTGCTATCCACGTTACACAGGACAGCTAGATGGAGAGTGCTTAGGCATTTAACTACATGATTTCAATACCTCATCTAAAACTATTATACTCTAAAGCCTGGCACAAGAATTTATCAACTGAAGTCCATCAGTATTCTTTGCCCTTTTTTTTTGTGAACACTCATACTAACATCCAGCACAAGGGTCACATTGCTGTTTAAAACCCTCCTGTACGAAAGTAAACACACCTGACACTGATAGATTTCCTGAACTACCCTGAGGCAGAAACCATTTCACAGATGGAAGAAAAAAAAAAAGATGGGCAAAGGAAAAACTGTTTGAGAGACAGAATTTGGCTTCAGGTTTTCTAAATCCTATCATCTATATTTCAATCTGGAAAATTCTCCAATTAATAGAGATAGTTTCACTATTGTAATAGCTTTTTTTTTCCCTGAAGCATTCAGAATTTGATAAAGTTGGAACTTCTGCTTTGCTGAAAATTTTTTCATGCTGATTAAACAAGTTAAAAACATGTCCCACTACAGAAGAAGAAGGGGTAGTGTTAGGAAGAGAATATTTTAAAACTTAACAAAACCATCCAAGAAAATCTATCATATAAAACAGTGTCTGAAAATCTAAAACTTAGTGATGAATGTGTAACTCCCCCTAATGGATGCATATTTGAATTTATCTTAAAAGAAAATGTCAATAACTGTAAATCCTATTGCTAGAAATAATATCACTGTTACATCACATTCACCTTTCTGGCTTTTTAAGGGATCTCTTAAGGTATGTATCTGTGACTTACAATAAACATTAAACTACTATTAGAATAATTTTGTTTCCTTAGTGAGTTTTATTACATAAAGTCTTAAATAAATGTGTCTTTCAGCATATTTCTAAGGTACACACTCAGTAGCCATTAGAATTCCCTTAAATTATCTTCTGTCAGTCATTTCAACTTCTGTTTTAGCTAAATGTTTTCCTGTTTCTTAAAAAGTCAGCAAATTGCTATAAAAATGACAGTGACAGGCCACAGTGGTTTGGATTCTGTGGTATAAAGAAACACTTCATATATGCACAGCTGCTGGTAATGAATGCAGCATGTCTGAGGCCTAATCTTGGACAATTTCCTACATTTCTGACTGCAGTCTCCTTGGCAAAATTTCTGAGACTGTATTATCTATATATCCCAGTATTTCAGCCAAAACTTTTCAATACAAGTGTTCAGCACTGTGCACTGGCTTTCAATGGTCTGTCTTCTCACAGTTAACAGCTTTTTAGGAGTCTTTGCCCTAAGTCTCTTCTAACAACAATTTTTATTTTTCTTTTTTAAGAAGCATTGTGTTCAACACTACCACCCTGTTAAAATACGGCAGACAGATTAAATTTCTAGATAATACAATTCCTGCTCATGAAAGATGCCAGAGTGACAGCATCAGACACTAAAATTACATTTGTCCACCACCCAACTACAGTAACAGCAGCAGCGGGATTGTTTTCAGAACTCTCAAATTTAAGCTACTGAAACATCAAGGGTAAGTGAACAGCTCTAGATGTTGCTCTGCCAAGACTTCTGATAAGCCTGGATGTTGCTATAATTGGTCTGGTGATACTGTAACCAAGTGCTGTAAGTAGGGCTGAGATTAAAGGCTGGATTCTACACAGGTCAGACTCGCTGACGGTGGCAGTGAACTGGGCTCCTCATAGTAGGGAGAGACTCTAATTCTTGCTCCGTTCCCAAAACTAGTCATAATCTAAACACAGGTTTCCTCCTAATGGAGCCAAAATGCAAAGAAAATTGCAGCAGTCTGAAATGAAGCTAGGGGTGTAATCCCAAATGACTTTTCCTAGGTTTTTATTGTGTGTTGGAAAGGAAGTTTAATAAAGCTTGTGTTGTTCTTTTTCAGTTTTTCAGTTTAAATGGGACTTATATATTTTCTGTTTCTCTTTGCAGAAAGTAGTTCTTAGCAAAATATGCTCTTAAATAGGACTTACCCAGCTGTCAAATTCTACTCTGTAATACCAACAGAGTGAGATTCAAAACGATGGATGAACATATTGTTAAAATAATTACATTTTAAGGCAAAGATAGATATGTTCTTGTATAGCAAAAAGGATGAAAATAAGCTCATAGGCAAGAAGATAGACAAAATATGTCTACCTGTACCATTGATCATCATACAGAAATATTCCTAACATCATGTAAGAACACAAAAGTTAAAAATTAAGTACTCAGAAGCAAAGATCTGCATTACAGACCAAGAAATACGGACAAGATATCAGGAAGAGCTACAACTATAACTGAAGTAGGATATGCTACAAAGTGAAGCCTAGCACAACAAGAAGAAAGAACTAAGAGCAACAATATTTTACTGCCCAGGAATTTTGCTGATTTTATTTTTAAAAGGGAGCTAAAACTAAACAATTAATCTTACTCTGATTAAGTAATTATTGTCTAATCTTACATTGGATTATTTAATGTAATCTAAAATAGTAACTATTAACAATCTTGCGACAGGATAATTCCACTCTCTCATAAAAACCCAAACAAACAAAAAAAAAAAGCTGAAACTTACCCTACAACAAATAGACTCTATGAGCTAATGCATTTAACTAAGAGTCAGTCTAACTATGGTTATGTGTTGAAACATGGATTTTCACATCTGTCTCATAAGGACAGTTAAACTGCCAGGGCCAGCCATGACAGAGATTTCCTTTCCTCCCCTAACAGAAAGTATTACTGAGATTTCTTCTGTATGTTTGACAGAGAGTAAATTACATAGATATAGGAGATCCTCTAAAGATTTGTGATCCTTGTGAAAGAGATTAATGTGAGTCAGAGAACATTAGTGTTTAGGATATATAAAAAAATACAAATGCTGTCAGTCATTGTTTTAAGACAATAGCACAGTTTTGATTGTTGGATTTTCTTGAAAAACATCTTTTCTATTACTTCTGGGATTCAGTTCACAGTTCAACTCCAATACACAACCCTACAGATGCTGTGTTCATGCCTCAAAATATGTTCAATTATGCAGTTGATTATTTAAAGCCACCACTCACTGTTCAGCACTTGTTGGTACAATACCAGTTTTGCATTGTGGGAAACATAAAAGAGTAAATTAATATTTTTCCCTTTAATTTTGCTAAAAAAAAAAAAAAAAAAAAAAAGGAACGTCTATGTCTTCCACTTCTCCAGACCCTAACACTCATACCTTATAAAGTAGAAAAGAAAAAGTACAAAAGAAAAAGTATGGACATGTATAATTGAGATGCTTTAATGCTACTAAACATTGCAACAAAACATAGATGTCTTTAGACAAAATTAATGCAATCTCTTATATAAAGACTACATAAAACAAAAGTTTAAACCAGGTATATTGTAACACACAGAGTGCAGCATTAAAATGACAGCTTCATATTCAAATTCATATACCTTGCTCTCTTCAAATATTTTCACGGTTATGATTGTAGACAAATATCAACAATTTGGTCCCTCCAGATCAAGCTGGAATAAGTCTGGTGAAGAGACTTAAATATTTAAATATTGGAGAAATAATTTAAATATTGGATGATTTAAATATTGGAGAACTTGCCACATGAAGAGAAGTTTGAAGAAAGGATTTGGGCAATACAGGGAAGAGAAGACTCTTATACAGGGACCTAATAAAGGTCTCGTAGTACCTAAAGAGAGTTTAGTGGGAGGATGGAGGTACTCTCTTCAAAAGGGTGGGTGCATGGTGAAAGAACAAGAGAACAAGAGTGTTGTCTTGTTCTTTTTAGAATTTTAAAATTCTTTTAAAAGTTTTCTATGCTTTTTGATGTTTACATATTTGTACTGAATTTTCTCTCACTGTCCATATAAACAATGATTGTTTTGTATTCTTCTTTGTGGGTGGAGAGAATTGATGGACTGTTGGTTTGACTAGTGTAGTTGGAGAGGTGGTAATTTCACCCTCCAATCTACTGTCACTTTTGCTATTCTATATACAGTAGAGTCAGAAAATAAAGTTTGCTTTTTTTAGTTCTTTTTCTTTCCTTTTACATCTAGCCTGTTTGTGTGAGTTATTTTGTGTCATAGTGTAACACAAGAGTCAGTGAGTCCAAGCTGCTTTAGGGGATATTCTGTCTGGATGTTTAAAACAAACAAACAAACAAACAAACTAAGAGTTGGGATTGGGATCTTTCTTGATGAAAATTATTTCAAATAATCTCTGCTTGAGACACGGCTCTGCATCCTGAATCATTGTTTCTCATCCACAAATTACCATTTCTTTTTTAATTATCTTGCCAAACAAAATACCATACGTGCAAAAGAAAGAAAACCAACATACAGAGTTTAGTCATACTGCTATCAGTATTCTTCACTAGTTTACCTACATACTTTTAAACATTTATGCGGTGCTAAAGTGATCTGAGAAACAAAAACTGATTTGGAAGAGTTTGGTTTTTTTTAAAAGATATGGTGCATTAACAAAGCTGCTGTATTTGTGGCTAGAACTGCAAAATAAGGCAAAATAAATCTTGTTGTGAACCAGTAGCCTACATGCAGATAAACTTATAGCTTGTCCTAGATTCACCTACACCTCTTTCCTTGTGTTGTGCTAAATTGCCAGTGAAAAGTTTAATTTTAATGGAGCATATGGACTGTAATAATGTGAATGTTAATTTTATTTTTTCTATGTAAAAGAGTAACAGTACTCTTCTTTAATGGGTTAAACCTACATTTCCTGTGAAACAGGGGGAAAAAAACAAAACATATAGAGTGATGTATGTAGAGAACTAATGACAAAGCATGGTTGACTGATAAAAACAGCTAAGTGACAGGCAGTATAAATTATCTTAGTTCTGCTAGTTTACAAGCACATACAGGTGCACAGCATTTGAAAAGAAATCTTACTTGACAGTACTGAGAAAGTTCACAGCCAGATTTTTAGCTGCAAACACTACGGCCCTTTTGACATTTCATTTAGCTACAAATAGACACCTAAATGTATATATACACAGAGAAAAATATGTATTTATTTCCAGAGCCCTGGAGTACCCTTACATAACCAAGTAAAAATGGAACTCTGCTTGCTTTGAGACTGTTGCCATTCCTTTCCTCAGTGAATTACATCATCCCTTTCTGTCATGGGAAATCTCTTGCTGCAGTTCAGTACTAGCAGAAAAGTCCCTTCACATGAAAAAAATGTGCATGATAAGGCCATATAAGCTCACGGCAAGGGCAGAAACACTTCTGTGGGTATAGTGGCCCAGGCCACAGGCAGAGGTAGGTGAATATGGGATCCAGAGAAAATAGCAAGATTATGTTCAGTTCAGTTATGTTGGATATGCTACAGGAGTTCACTGCCTAACCCAGTGGATGAGCTCAGATTTCACTATTCCTTCCTAAAATGAGAAGAAAAGGAGAATCCAAGTTCACCCAAAGCCTGGTCCCTGAACCAACCGGCAGGATCTTACCAGTGTGAAACCCTTACAGCAGTGATTTTAACAGTTGCATAAATAATGACTGTACATCACTATAACAATTTTGCAGAAAATGAAATTTATAAAGCAATAATGTTTAAATTAAAAAACATTAGAGGAGAGGTTATATTTGCAGCAGTGTTCTAATGAATTTGTTACTTTGTTATAGACTGGAGACAGAAATTTATCATTCGCTGAATCATATTTTGTATTACTAATTTTGAAGTTACTGATTTTGTTTCTATTAATTTTGAATTACAGACTTAAGATAAATGAAAACATTTAATTCTGAAAACCACAAAGCTAGAGCATTGAATTTTCTAACTATAAAACCTGTCATGGTGTCAAAACTTAGGGAAAAGGCAAGAATGCTGTCTGGTGAAATATAGGTAATTATTGTGGCTTGACAAAACTAGCGGAGAAGAAATAATTTTAACATTATTTCTTCAGTAGTTCATTATTTCTCCAGAGAGTAAGTGACTATTATCTTTTAGGTACAGGACTTGGTGCACATCCCAGCAAGCCTCACAAAACCATAAGTAAAATTGTTTGAACAGAGCTTACAGTAGAATGTTTATTTTTAATTTGATACACTATTTGTTCTCAGTTTTAAAGTGACCTTATTTTAGCATAATATTGGCCAATAATTTCTAAACCTGAGGCTGAAATTTCAGGTACCTGAAAGTACAATTACCACCATGTGCTCCCTCCTTACTCAAACTTGTGATGAACAATGAAGGAAACAAAGCAACTTTTAATAATCTCACAAATTCTATGTCTGCTTTTAGATGATGCAGCATTGACTCATAATTCATCAATGTATATGGGATGACTAACATACAGCTATCTCACCTCTCAAAGGGGTGTTCCAGTATCTGCCAGGACAGGGAAGAAGTACCCTGGAAAGCTACAAACTTAGGTATTAAAAGCTAAGTATTAAAGGCTTTCTGGATAGGAAGTTAAGACATAATTTCCAGCGATTTTATTTTCTTCACCTTCGCTAATAAAAGGTTCCTTTCTGTATAATCTGGTCAGAAAGATACTTTATTCCAGACAAAGCTTGTGAGCTAGACTAGGCTGAAGTCAGCCACTCTTTCCATGGCTAGAAAATTTTTAGTGCATCCAGGAAAAACAAAGTAACAGAATGAGCTGCTTTTCCTCGGATCTCTCCTGACACCGTCAGATTTACCCAAAGCAGATCAACTCTGGCTGATGAAATGAATGAACAAAGCTTGTGAAGTCCCATGCATTGCTTACACATGTGGGGACATCTGGATTGTTTGACAGCAAGCCCATTCAGCTGGGAGCCTACCTGGATATCAGCAGTGCTAAGAAAGCTTGTGGGAAGAAAGGTGTCTTCCTGAAATGGCTGAACCATGGTTAAACAGACACAAAAGAGAATTAGTAAAAGAAAGAGGCAGAAAGACACTCTCAAGCAGGAAAAACTAGCATCAGACCTAATAGCCCTGCTCCCTCCTGTTTAATGACTCTTTCTTTCTTGATCCAAGCACCAGACTAAAATTGTTCTAACTTGAGACCCAGTTTTCGAAGGCTGGGAAAATAAAGGTGGAACAAATAACTGAACAGACAGTGAATCCCTGTTATGCCTTGTGCATTTCCCTAGGAAAGGGAGGTCAAATAAGAAGGTACCAATGTACAATAAGCTTGGTGTACTAGAAGACAGAGCACAGGGGTCTTGGGGACACTATCAGGATCCAGAATAAATTTACATGTATATTTTGACTGGTTAATTATTTATGGAAAGTCCTATTTGCACTTTTAAATTTTGGTTTTGAATTAATTTCCTCCTTTCTCTGCTTCAAAACTAATTTTGTCATGTAAATACAAAATGCAATGAGAAAGTACCTGTAAGCACAAATTAGATTATGTAAAACTAAATTACACACTCCAAGTCTTCAGTAAACCTTAAGCATTTTTGCAGTTATGCCAGTCTAAAGCTGCCAAAAGGGGAGGTGCCTGCCTCCCTTCCATCACTTTTGTTAGATCAGCCTGTACAGCTGCAGGATGAGTTGGTTCAGCTGGCTGGTGATGTAAAGTAATTTCTTTCAGGGTTAGGATACAGTTCCATTAAAGTTGACATTAAAATATTTAGTGCTGCTACAGTTACGTCCATCTCCAAAACCTGCCTCCTGTGTTTTGTCAACCGTGCTGTTTGTCTGACTCGGCAGGGAGCAAGTTCAAGCCACTAAATCTTTGGGAAACTATCCAAAGAATCTGGGGGTAAAGGGGGTGGGGAGAGGATCAGGGAATAATACTCTGCTAGCTCAATGGCCTCAGCTAGATGATTAAGAATTTGGATGAAAGCCTGTCCCAGTACAAAGAAGTAACAGCCACTGCATAGCAAGACTCAGGATCAAGGCAGCCCCAGCACAGCCTACACTGCCATCGACCATCACTCCTGGATCATCCAGTGAACTGACAACCTCTGTGTCTGTGCAATTAAGTGCTAAGTCTGCAAAAGAAATGGCCTCTGCCTTTGTTTGGAGTCAAGTGGGATGGGATCATCCCCTTTCAATGCATATGGATATTGGATTGGATATTGTGGGGGGAAAATTGTTACATCAATAGATTCAAGAAAACATCAATATGCAATTCAGCTTTTTTTTTTAAATCTCTTGAATCAGAGATTTTGTATGTTTTATTGAGAGAAGGGGTATGGAAAAGTAACATTAAACAGCTTATAGCTGGAAAAAAAAAAGTGGCCTTAAGAGATTTTTCTAATGAGGTCTTATTCATTTATTCAACTGGAATAATTTGGTAATTATTTAAATTATGATTTATTAACCCTTATCTGGCAAAGGAGTTAAATTCCATAAATAACTCCAAAAAACCAAAACCCAGCAGTGTATCAAAAGATATATTAAACTGAACTAAAACAATCCCGAGACAGCTGGATCATGAAAAATTGTTCAACTCAGAGAACATTTAAAGGTTAGAGCTCTATTACAGGTAAAAGAAAGAAGATCATAGAGAGACAAAAAAAAGATTAATATAGTGAGTACCTGGTGCTTCTTTTATTCATTTCATTTTTACTGTAAGGCCACCATTTTGCAGATGGTCTGAAGTATCACATTTCTTACCACCTCAAAAGGTTCTATATCAATTATTCTAACTATGGCTGTAAAAGAACAGCCTACAGACAGCTGCTGGAAATAAAAGACATTATAGAAAAAGTTTCCTAGTATCTTTCTTCATGAAAATTTTTAAATAAAGAATTCAATTGTAACATGGCATAAACCTTCTCAGGTTCATAGTCTTGCATGCGACAAATGGAAGCCAGACTCAAAGATCCCACTGCAAGCATGGAGAACATTGGCCACAGAGCTGCCACTAGTTAAATTTCTGGTTTAATTTCATTTTAGGAGAAAAGATAATGATTAAAATTTCTGGTAGTTGGAAATCTTTCATAAAACCACAGAGATGGTTTCAGTGGTTAATTAGTCTTGATGCTAAAAAGCCACTGAATGTAAAATGTTCACGTTAAAATTTACATGAATGATTTCTACATCATTTAATGACTTATCTTGCAAGAAAAAAACTCTGCCTTGTAAAATTATAAAGAATCAGTGTTTATAGAGCATCGGGAACAGCACTGTCTTACTTCATTTCTTTAAAAGTTTGCCCATGTTAGACAACTGCATAGAAGTCAACATTAGCAACTGCAAGAGCCTTTGAGACAGCACTTTTAATATCCTTAATGGAACTTTACTATAAATTGGCATCAATGTTTGCAGTCTTAACTCATCTGCTTTATGTCTACCTATTGTTTCACTACATATTTTGCACTCCTGAATGAAGTTATCTGTCTAGAGCACTTGAAAACATCCAGTACTAATAGCTGCAATTTAATATTTCCATGGGAAAAGTAAATATTTTATCATATGAGCCTCTTTGCCACCTTTTCCTCCATCTAACTATGTAAGATAAATATTTGTTGAAAACCTCAGCATTTTCTGCCTTACTCTGGGGAATTCTTCTGGTTTTCTCAAGATTTGGTTAACATTATTGGGATTCATTCAATTTCATTTTAACAGCTACAACAAGAAGCCAAACATCTGCCCCATTAAAGGAAAGAGGAAAAAAAAAAGGCACTAAACTTTGTGGTCATGGCTTTCTTCCTAATTTTTCCTTCTGCTTTCTCAGTGCTCTGAATATCTTAGCTGGTACATACTAATTATCATCAAATTATGCTTTCCTTCAGCTGTTTTTCAATACACATCCTCTCAAACTGATTTATTTAACAGGGCTTTTTGTTTCCTGTCTAAGGCAGTTTTCAACACAAATTTGAAAGAATCATTTCAGTTTTGGATTTGATATTATTTTGAGCTTGTAAAGTGTTTTTAATTTACCAAGAGAGATTTTACATTTTACATTACAGTTTTTCATACAGAGAGTATTTCCTGGTTTTCATTTTCGTCTATGTAGGAGTCATAAATTAATCTGTTCACTCATCTAAGGCAACACTAACTGTGATTGTTTTTCTTCTTTTTTTAGCCATCAATATACATTTAATAAAGAATTTACTGCATCAATATTTTAGATATCTATGATTTTTTTAAATGTCTGAATAATTTTAGTACTGTCAGCATAAGCCATACAGAACATTTAGTCTCCATGATAATATGTATTTTTTCTTCCTATTGGATATTACAGGCAGGTTCCTAGAGAGTCATATTGTCCCTTGGTGTTTTATGTCATAGATATTTGATCAAGTTCAACACTGAGCACAATTTCAGAACCAACCCCAAATACTTCGATTAATACTAACATGTTCTATTAGGTAGTGACAAAAAGGTGGAAAAACTCAGCTTGGCCACACAATGCACTCTTTCAATGGAAACATTTTATATGTTATTTAAACTGTGTAAACTGAAATAAAAATGACAAGAAAAAAATGAAGTTTGTTCAGTGAAACAGTAATTTTAACCAATATCATAAATAAATTGTCATGCACCTTACTAAAAATATTGGCACTCTGCACTGTGTGTTACTTGACATATTTTATAATCAGATTGTAACTCCCTATGAGACACACATAAAGTATGACGTATAGACATTGTTGTAATAATGTTCCTACTAAAATGCTATTTGTATTCTTAGCATATTCATTTTTCTTCTTAATAGTTTATTGCCTTTTTTTCTTCTACCTTTATTTAATGTTACTGAAGTGTTTTTATTTATTCCTAGTTGCAATTTTGGAAATGTAGGTGAATTGTATTTGTGATTTATGTTGTAAGTACATTAGTCTCTATACACTATACTCAAAAAGTAATAGCCTTAAAATAAATTTTTCCTTCATATTCAGACATACCTGAATGTTATTAGGTCTATCAGCATATATGGGCTTAATTTTTACTTCCTGAAACTGTTAAAAGTTCATGCTCAAGTAAGGCATGGCTTTCTTATGTAGCCCTTCTACAACTATTCTGTCTAAATATATTTATTTGTATTTATCTATTAGTGAAATAAATAGGTTAGAATTATAACACAATAAATCAAATGTAGAATGCAAGATTGTACTGCATTTCAAAGAGCTGATAAGTGAGTGATGAGCAATATTCCCCACAAATTGTTAGCAATAGTCATTTGACATCAATGATTTACTACTGTTGAGAAAAAAAAAACCAGACGTTTTTTTCTTTTACCTCTTATTTCCTGCTTTAAAAAAATATAAAATGTATATGTTAATATATTTCAGACAGATAGAGCCTTGGCATTCCTCACTGGCATCAAACAGATCACTGCCAAAATGATGAGACAACTATGCAGTCAAATGTGCCATCAGGCTTGAAAATCTCTGTGGTCAGCAAACTTTGTTGTACAAAAAGGCTGACCTTTACTATCTTATTACATTTTATTTTTAAAGAAGGGTTAATTTGGAGATCACACAAAATTAGATTTAATGAGGTCTTTCATGCTTCTGGACGAGATGCTGATTTACGGGTTGCCACCAGCAGGTGCTGAACAGAAAAGAGTAACTTGTTAAATTGGACAATGTCAAACTGGTTTAAATTGAATGAAATGACATGAAAGAAATTAGTTGAAAGGCTCCAGATTGTTTTATAATGCTTTTCACAATGCATTATTCCCTCATAATGACTTTAATGACTGAAAAAATATTATAGACACTAGTTACATGAGTGCTAATTTAATAATGTTATATCACATGTTAAAAAGGGTAAGGGTGTTTTTCATTCTGAGTATTAAGAGGCTGGGTTTTATTAAATTCCTATAAGGAAAACAAATCTCATTTCTTGGTAAAAGCAGTGGGAAATTAACAATAATTACTATATAACCAACGTGCAAGTAACTGTGGTGTCGGAAATATAATAAGAATCTGAAACTCATATCTAGATTCTTGAATTTCTTGATTACTCTTTGTTTTTAAAAGCAGAGCACGTTTAACAACCAACGTGCTTAACAAACAACTTAGTTTTACTGTCAAGAATGTGGTACTGTTTTGTAAAATGAGGACATGCCTTCCTTCCATTTATTATATAAACATCTTTCAAACTATACACATCTAAGGATGGATGTCTTCATACAGATGCTGAAATACCTGACCTGGCAAGTATGCAAGTACCTCTGAGCTGCAAAACATCAAAGCCTGTTAGCACGGTGCTGTACCCCTTGACAAGGTCTATTAGTCTGGGCGAAGCTCCTGGCTAATGCAGGCAGACTTCTGCACCCAAAGTGGCACGACTGCAATGTTACTGTGGAACACACAGATCCATCAGCTGGGCTCTGCACAAGCTGCTGGGCCTTGGAAAATGTGCTCTGTCTTGGCACAGTTTTCTCTGAAACACTGCTACCTTTGCTTGGTTTACTTTTACAAATTATATAGGGAAGAAGACAGAAATCAGACTTAAGGAAATGTTTCATTTTAGATAGAAACCTAGCAAAAGAACCCTTGCTGGAATAGGTATGTTTCATTTCAGGTATGCTGAAATAGGGCAAAAAAAGGCTGGGAACATGCAGGCTTATCCTCATCCACACTCCACAGATCATAGAAAAAAGCTGTTACTGTTCTTCTTCCTTTGCCTCTTCCCTGCTTTTCTTTGTCTTTTTGCATTAAGTCTGGCTTAGGTAGTTCCATTTCACAAAGTCACCTTTAACCTTTTGATTACTAACCTGCTTGCTTTGTCTGTGACATATTAACAGAGAAAATCCACAGCCAAAGACAGATATAATGGGCTTATTGAGGAGGAAGTCACATAAATGCTTTCACATTGACTTGCTGCCTAAGAAGTATGATGAGCTCTTTTATAGAACAACAGTTTGCTAAGTTTAGGCCTGGAATTCGAGCCTTACAATATTTGGAAAGGAATAATGGTACCAAGTTGTGAAACAGCAATCCTTTTCAGTTTCAAAAGTAAGTCTGGCTAATTAAATTATGCCCTAGTTTATACATCTTCTGCCCTGATGGACTAGGACTTTACCATATTAAAAAAAAAACAAGGCCAGAATTATCAACCAGTAAGAGATCTAACCAATATAGAATAGATCTCCACTGGAAATCTGTGCCTTTAAGGAACTACCAGTATTTAAAATGTAAACAATTTGATAGGATTCACAAAAGAAGAAGATTAACTAGGTGCAGATATGTCTATGAAATTACATTATAAAAACTTGTAGCAGAGTCTGGTTCTCTATAAATCGATTTGCATGTTTAACAGCTTAAATATTAAACTTTAAGTACAATAATATGAATGTACAAAAAGCCAATTAGTTAGGACACTAACTGGAAGGGGAATAAAGATATTATTTTATATAATATACAAGCATCTACTGATCCTGATAGTTGAACATATGATTTAAAAGAAAACTTATGAGTTTTTATATCAAACCATATTTCACTTAATAAAGATTGTATTCACACAGATTAGGAAAACTACGTTTTAAATGTAATTCTATACATGCTGATTTTATATTTACAACAACTGGTATTTAAACTGCTGTGAAGGTGTCTGCTATTTGGATCATGGTTCAGGACTTCACAGATGTCTCTCTTGGTACTTTACACAGTCTTGCAATGACCATTTCAGATATTTCAGGAGTTATAGGCAGGTGTGTTTGAGAGTATCTTAAGTTCAATTTGTAGTTCCCTCAGTTACATTCAGCCATAAATATAAATAGGATAATCACCAGCATGGTAGACCAGAGTCTGTGGTGACTAATACTGGTGGAACCAGTGAATAAACAGGTACAAACACTGGGTGTTACTGAGTGAGGCTTTCCAAGCAAGGCAGTCAGGCCCAAAGGACAAAGGAAGGGAAGAGGACATAATGATTCAGGCTGCCAGCTGTTGAAAAAAACAACTGCAGAGCTTTCTGTAGGTAGGCAAATTGCATTCTGACTACACTTGCTGATTTCTGGGAATGTAATTTTCTAGACTGTTAGGGCAAAATACTACAACCCTGCTATAAGCTGCAAGCTGCACTTCCTGCAGCCTTGCTGTCAAAATATATTCTTGTATTTTGTAATAGCAGCTCAGAGACAAGTCACGGAAACAACTAATGGAAAAATGTAAAATCTGTCCATGTCATTACTTTAGAAGCATCCGAAGGATACATTCCATAAAACCTGATACCACCTGCACAATACCTGTACAAATGCTTTGAGATAAAACAGCAGTTCTTATATTCATCATTTTAAGAATGAGAAACCTGCAAGTGGGAAAGGGCAAGGGAGACAAAGCATGTTTCAGATACACAAAATCTCACCTTAAGACATCAGATGCATCAATGTGCTACTCAGCTTTAGGACAAGCTAACATCTAGTGAATATCAATTCAGCTGACATGAATTCATATGGAATGAAGAAACCTATGTAACTGAGATAAATGTAACTTTAGTAACATACTAAAGAATCTTTACTTCTACCTTCCAAAGTTTGGTATATGCTGGTGGCTAGAGACCAGATGATTTTTTTTAACTGTCGTGATATAAAAGTCACTTTTAGAGGAGGCATGTGTACTTTTCAGCCTTTTAAATTATTTTTTTTTCTTTTTTTTTCTTCACAGAGCCTTTAAGAATTTTTCTGTGAAGATGAAGATTCCTATACAGCAAATTTAATCTTGCCAGGCTCAATTTTCTTGGTTAGCTTTGCCAGCTCTCTTAAAAGTCATCTGTGGCCAGTAATTGAAAACCGCAGACTGCCGAGTGGAATCAGCAGTCCTGAGGGGTACATTGTAGAAGCAGCTGAACTACGTGAGAAAGCCTTGGCTGGTTTTATTACAACTTGACTTTCAGAAAAGAGAATTGTAAAACCAGAGCTAAAACAGACCTTACCTAGGGTGAGGGAGTGTTAAGGAAGAACCCTGCCTAACATTGTCTTATTACAGCACACTGATGAACAACACACAGGAGGTGTTGAACCACCTTTGGACAGAGTTTACACGGTCACTACATGCCTGAACTTTCAGTCTAGTTCATATGTAAAGTTGCTCCACAGTAAACCTCACTTCCCCAGCAAACTCCCCAGACAACAAATCTAAATTTCACTCATATGTAGGAAGGGAGAGTAAAAGAGAGGAAGAAATCTGATGGTAACTAACATGCAAACTAAGCTGTGACACAAAATGTCATTTCTCTTTTGTTCCCATATTCATCTCTGTGCAACAACATGAACAAGTACCAGAGAAAACAAAAAACTTACACACTTGCAATGCAATAACCCACTGTATATCTGCCCATATTGACAGTTGAGTGTTCTAAAAAGACAGGAGACATGAACTGCAAACTAGAGGAATCATGGATTTCTTCAAACAGACACACAATACATGCATGTGTACATATATTTTATCCTGCACATTCTCATGAATGCCAGCTATTATTCAGAAAGTGTACTATGTTATTTTCAGGGGAATATGGACAGTAATTCTCTGGACTCTCCAGAAAGGCTGTTACATATCCTGTCTACTCAAGATACTTACTAGGAAAAAACAGTACGGGCATGTCTCTGTGCGCAAGGTGGAGTTCAGGCATTTGAAACATAAACTAGTCTATTGCTAGATGACAACAAACTATGGAAAATGCATAGGAGGGAGGAAAACAGCTCATTTTATCCCTATCAAATATTTGCACTTGTGACAGTTTCTTGAATAACACGATTTTTTTGGCCAACTGACAGTTGCCTTGATCTCATTATGCTCTCATTGCCAATACTACTCTAAAACTGTACCTCAAAATCATTTAGCTTCAGAATGTCTCATCAAAATAATCTTTTGTGAGTGCTTACAAGAATCTCATCTACCCCCAATATTTACAAAACTTTGACACAAAAATTGGAGACACCTCTCAGAGAAAAGAGCTACTAGATTTTTTACATGATAAGGTGATGTTTCTGAACCTATTAAATATACTACAGACCCATAATGCTCTCCCTTCAGGTTAATTAATCAACTTGTCCTAGAACACTAACAAATGAACAAGGAACCACTGTACTACCTTGTGACATAACAGACCCCACTGTGAAAACAGCAGACTCAGCTCTTTTTGACCAAATTGACCAGATTGTGTTAAACAGTTTCCAAAAATATGGTCTTGAGCAGGCTGAGCACACTGGTATGGTGTCAAAACACCAATTCGATGCTTCCGGTAAAGTATATTATGAGTCCTACCTATGTACCAATTAAATACTAATATGATAGAGCTACCCAATATCTGTGTCCAACACTACACACTGAGCTGGATCTACAAATCTACGCCTCTTAGATGGGCCACTCAATGCTTTACAGAGAAGTTGGTACTTCACACAGCTGTACACAACTGACAAAAACACCTATTAGTTTAAGAGAAACTACCTTTCCTAAGCCTTTTAAAAGGAAATACTATGAGTTTGAACCGCACATTATTCCCACACTGATGTGTGTGAGACACTCCTTCCTACTCTGAATTTAATATTCCCTTGAGGTAGAAATACAGTCCTGCACCTTGGACTTTGAAAGCATTCCAACCACTCTTTTATGTAAAAAATGCAAAACATGGAATTTCTCATTGATACACCTGCATGCTAGAGAACATGTTCCACACAAGTCTTTTAGAAGCATTCTCAAGTCAAGTTGGGGTTCTCATCAATTGTCTGATTTGGAATATGGAAAGATTTCTTCCTCTCCCATATGCAAAATACTCCGTGATGAGGAACTTATCCTACTCTCGTGCATTTCCCAAGATTTTGGGAAACGGCATTTAAACTTTAGTGATTCTCCTTTAAATGCTGATGGAGAGCTCTGCAGTTGGAAATGGTGTCTCTTCTGGTGCGAGACTGAGAGTGGGGCTGCTGGAAACAGTGATAATGCAAATACAGGGACAGAGTTTGCTATCATGCCCTACTAAAATAAATCCAAGTTGCCTTTAAAGCTTTAAACCAGAGAAAAAATGCTTGAAGGATTTCAGTGCCTGATGCTGAATCTCTCTTATCAGATCACAGAGCTGTTTTTATGGCTTTAACCCTCAAATTTACTAATTGACACTTTATGTTGCAATAATGATTTCAGTTTGTGGCCACACATGTTCAAGTCCCGGACTTTCCCTGGGTAAAGATTTTTCTACTTAACATAAATGCTTTCAAAATAGATGATAACAAACTAGATGTTATAGTGACTAAAAGATGTGCTATGCCCAAAGGAGTAAGACTCAGCAAATAAAAACATGAAGTATAATTAAGTGACCAAACCAAGCATCAATATGACCAACCTGTGGTTCAAATACAGATCTACCAATAGTGGACCTCAAGGCCACTTTGACAAAGAAATATCAGACATTTCAGGGAAAACTGCATAGAAGTTTTTAGCATTACACAAAACCATATTCTAGGCAAAGACTGACCCTGCATCAGTAACTTTGAATTGGAGGCTCCTGACCTGTTCCGGTTTGAAGATTGTAATGTCTGAATAAAATAGACCTCCATGGGCTGAAATCAAAAGTATTTTTCATTACAGAGTGTTCAGTTATTGAACACAAGTAATATGTACAACATTAAATCTGTGTGGTTGTAAAATCTGATTGCAGTCTCTAACAGAAAACACACTGATCTTGTCCTATGGGAAAAGTAATAAAATACAATGATGTTGAACATTTATAAATGACCTTTCCATTCATAAAAAGCTAGGGGCCTTAAAGGAATCTTGCAATAAACTTGCATATGAGTTCATCTATTATCCATCATGGGGGAAAAAAACCCAAAGAAAATCTCTTCAAGCTGGGAGAATATTTTACTAATCTATTCCAAGTCCAGTGGAGCAGAAGCCTGCATGGTCCAGCTGTAATATTTTGCTCCACCAGAATAGCAAGCTGCCCGTCATGGGTCACATATATTGCTTATCAACAGAGGGATGTTGGTTCACATATTCAAATATTTTAGAAGTCAAAATCTCCAAGCCAGTGATGCTTTTCACCTCCAAAACTGCATCTTGAATTTTATGTCAGTCTAACAGGCAAAAATGAAACAACATGTAAGGCCAGTGAGTATGTGATAATGAAGTTCTTAATTTTAAAGTGCCAAAAAAAATCTAGAAAGAGGAAATGAGCAATCAAATCTCAAATCAAATATCAAATTTCTTTGTAAGCAGAAAAATCAACTTTTATTTTTCTTAAATAAAGAAAACCATTTCAGCCAACTTTTCAAGTAATTGGTGATTTTATCATCCTGTAGATTTAAGAATGTTGTTAACATGCTGTTTTTCTCATCTTTGCTATTTCATCTTCAAGCCCAGGAGAAACATTTTCACCAATTAAAAAAAAAAGAGAATTTCATTAAAATTTGTGGTGTATACATCATGACACCTATGCAGCAATTTGTCTGCAATCTATAGGTAAGCATGCACTTAGGGAGCACATGTAGCTATCTAAGAATGTCCTCCTCTGGAATGCAATTGTAACAGAAGATATTCCAAAAAATGTATTTCAAACACCAAGGAGAAATTTTGCTTTTGAATTACTACATGACTGCAGGTAATTCTTATGTCTAATTCTCTGTGAGATCAAAAAGAATCTTGCATGATGATAGGGGGATCGCACAAAAAATGATCTACAGCACAAATACTGGAACAGACTCCTAATATCCCAAAAGGACCTTTTGGTCATATTTAATTTTGATTTTGATGGTATTACGATGTGAACAGCAGCCAAACTAATTAAAATATCCCTTTGGTACAAACAGGGATTTTAGCTAAAGAAAAAAAATCCAAATAATATATATATCTTTTCATTTTATGTTCAAGACCATTTGTGATTCTTGTAAAAAATCATAGAATATAATCACTTGTCACCAAATTCAGAGGAATCAGGATGCCAGATTTCATAAGTAAGACAACTATTCACACATAGGTTACATTTCCAAATGGTCAGCTTTAGAGCATTTCCTACACACTATTTTCCAGTAAAAAAACATTGTTAATTAAGCTTTTTATTTTACTGGCACTAGAAATAAACGAATTACCAGATTAAAACAAACTGTAAAAAGAGCTGCATAGAACAGAAACATTATACAGGCATTAAGAAAAAATGTTGAATATCAAAAAGCTTCAACTCTCTATTCAAGTAATTCATTTCAACAGATCTTTAGAATCCAAATGTATTAAGATGGGCTGTTTAAAGAATCACTTACATGAAGAAACTGCAAAGAAAGCAATAGTCTTGTTAGCTAGCCTGAATATTTGCAGACATTAGCACATGAACATAGAATCTATTAACCATATCCAGATGAAGTTTTGGCAGACAGACAAGCAGAATTCATGCATCTTAATATTTCTATAAATTCAACACAGTAAAAAACACTCATCTAAGAACCCAAACTGGCCTAGTGTATGGTTTTCATACTTAAGACCACAACCCAAATTGATGATTGAATAAAACTCACAAACAATTTTGTCTTAACATCTCTAGTCATCTAGTGTCACTAAACTCATCCATTTAACAAGGCAAACTTATATTTTGAGAAGTGCACCAGGGGTGTGCTTCACTTTTGGACACATACAAACTGAATCATAAACAAGTGCATGAGAGGATCCTTCTTATACCACTTACATGACACAAGAATGGTTCTTGGTGAGGATTTGATTATGAAAGTGTTTACAAAATATATCTCTGACTTGCAAGAAATGTACTTCCAAGAAATGGGCTGACTACCATACTGGACATCTTTGGACAGATCTCTGTCAGCCTTCTGTATTAAAACTGTTCTTTCTTGCCTAAAAAACTTTAATCACATGTGGCAAACTCTTCCATATCCATATCAAATCTGGATCACTGCCAGAAGTACTGACACTCCAGGAGTCTCAGAAGTTCCTTGTTAAATGAGATACCTGGGTTCAAATGATTTTGGAAAGAGAGGGGTTTAATATATACATGTATTAGATATATGTATCTATGTGTCAATAACCTGTGGTCATTTTTGAGGGATGATAAAAGACAAAATCAGAAAGGGCACTTCTTTCTAATTTTGCAAGGAAGTGTAGATATGCTTGGAACACTAGATCCAAAGGAAAAAGTCCTTTATTGTAGTGACGCGCCGCCAGACTTTATTATAAATGTAAATGTTCTGGTGTCACCTTACAGCCCTGGGTACAAGTTCCTTCCTGGATATTACTTCTGCAGCATCTCTTGGCTACATGAGTGATGCTGATGGCTCAGCCTTTTGGGAATATCAGCATAAGACATCTGTACAGGCAGTATATTGATACACTGTTAGGAAGTGCAGGCACCTAACCTGAGGCTTTTGGATTCCACTCAATGACAGAGGATCCACAAGTCAGATGCAGGACTGAAACTGGATCTCACTTTTGTCCAAACTCATATGTAACACATATTTAATCATTAGATATAATTTGAAAAGGCAAAACTAAATTTACACTTCCGAAGATACTTCTTACTTGCTGAAGTTATCATGTGCTTTTGAAATCCAGCCTCTTGCTCAACTTGCAGACAGATTTAACAAAAAAACCCCGTAAAATGCAAAATACAATGCCAATTTTGAAACCTTAGAGAAGACAGCTTTAAGCTAGAATCAATAGAACTCCCTTTATGTGGTTTGTACTACAATTGTAATACTAGTTGGAAAACCTGCAAATGCACCCACCTTCAACAGCTGTGCTGCTTTTCACATTCCATATGTAATAGTCTTTGAAGGCACAGGAGGTGTTTATGCAGTTTGTACAGGTAACAATCATTGGAGGCAGAATCCTCTTCCTCCTTTCGCCAGCGCAGAAGACTAAAGAAAAGCCTTGCAAAGCCTGCCCTTGCTCATTAGCTGTAAGAGGAGGGCTGTGTGGCAAAGGTCTGCACAGGATTTTGCACCTTCCTGGGGGATTCAAAGCAGAGCCCAGCAGGGGGACAGAGAGGAGCCTTTCTGAGGGAAGCCAGAGGCACTAAAACATGAAACATGAAGCATTTCTCTACTTGAAATGTATAGTGGCACAACTATTACTGTACACAAGGTGTGTGGCAGATCTGCAGGCCATGATCTGGTCTTTGGGGAAGAATCCTCTCTCTTACCTTGTTCTTGATTCTTACAGACCATCTTTGCAAGAGTGGCCATGAATTTCAGTCTAAAATTTTCCTGACTAAGCTTTTAAGGGGTTAATTTTAAATATGGATCTGTAGAGGGTTCAATTCCACATTCCACATTCTCCCTCTTAGGATGCTGAGTATATGCCAAGCATTTATCCATTTGTTTCAGAAGTGTCATATCAGGAATAAATCGATGTGTTAAGAATTGCCTGATAATGTTGTTGTGGGATTAATCTTACAGAATAGATCATCAGCACGACTACCTTTGGCATTCTGTGTGCACAATGTTCCATTTTAAGCATGAAAAGCGTTCTAATGCCAAAGTGGAAGAGCCATATATTGAGTGATCTGCCACCATTCAATATTTAATCCTGCAATTGAAGCCACTAAAGGGATACAGAAAAGTAACAAGATGAATGAATTGTGACCTTAAAGTTGCAAAAAGACAACCCAAACAATTTATCTTTGTGGCCCGTGGTGCATCTGTGGCCAATACTCCTACCACTTCTCTACAGTTTGGGAATCTGTAGATTGATCAATGCCACATTAGCAAAGTACCTGAGAAGACAGCTTAGCAATTCAGACAATTCGCTGCATATGCTTTAGGAATATTCTCTGTCAATTTGGCTTATCCATAGCTGAAAGTAAAGGCTTCTTAATAAAAAATCAATTCCATTTTCAAAAACACATTTCTAAACAACAGTGGCAAGGTGACTAGAAATAAAGCTTTTGCTAATCAACAACACGAAAATAAAACACTCTGAAAATCTGGTCAGCCCAAAAACCCCGTCAGGGTGATGCACCTTTAAGACTTGTTAAGAGATTATTTTACAATTTATTTTTCAAAATAAATGTATTTGTTTCCTCACAAAAGAAAAAAAAATCAATATAATAAGCACATAGTGATATCAAGATTGATGGAGCTGAAGGCCAATAAGACCTCAGAGATCACCCAAATCTTTTGCTCGTGCCTTCTGTCATAACCAAAGAATTTTTGAAGGAGTGTGCTAAGGTTGATGTGGTAGTGCTAGCTAAACTCATAAACTAGCAAATAGCCCATGACAGCATGGTGGGAGACACACAGAAAACAATTAACAATGAATATCACTGATTTACCTGTAAGAGTAAATCCCCAAATCATGAGAGAAATTACAGTCATGCTTGACTTCAAGGACAATTTTCTGTCCACTTATTTCATGGTTTCTAATGTAAATTAGCATCCGTGCTTAGGGACAATGCTTTTCTTGACTGAGACTATTGCTCTTTATTTGTAAGGTGTCAGTAGTATTTATTAGCATGTGTAAGACACAAATTCCAACCAGTCTTATCAAGGAAACATTCTAAGATCTGTTAACATTAAACTAGTCACAAAAAGCCTGGTGTTTGGACTTTACTGCAGGTATTCCATCCACTCTGTCTTTGTAGATTAACTGAAATAATTTCTAAAAAGCCACCAAAAAAATCTTAATCATGGTTTCCAAATTTGTGCTTTTACAATTCTGTTTTTCCTCTTATAGTAATTCCTATGCATTGAACTAATTAAATTTTTTATCTGACTAAAAATGATGTGGTAGTAGAGTAGGAAAGCCGAGTGATCCAGAGGTGGCTGTGCTTGAGTGATTAAGATGAAAACTTTATTTCTTTTTCATAAGTGTATTTCATTTCTGCCCAGTTACAAATCAATGGATCAGAAATGAATAGAATTAAGCATGCCTAAATCAAAACAGAATGTTATTAAAAATGACAAAACAACTTCTCTGGTTTACAGAATTGTGTTACTGCAACAAAAAGAAGAAGGGACCAAATTATGTTATTCAGTGTATATTGATCACTTCCGCAAGAGACAATGAGACTGGTACATGCAGACATATCCAGGCATAACATACTAGTTAGTTAATTCTAATTTTTAATGAGTGCACGTGTACTTAATTATTCATACTAATAATCTGTAGGTGATACAACAAACGGGAGAAAAATTAGTTTCTTAAAGAAATGTATATTCTATTTCTATAAAGTTTTTTTACATAATTATCACCTCTCTAAGGGGCTCAGTTAAGAAACATCAAGATAGGAACATGATCTAAAGTCTAGTAAATTAAAGTCTTCTACTGAATAAGGTGAGATTGATTTATACTTACAAAATAAACATATATACTTTGTTTAGTAATACAGTACTTTTAAAATAGCAAAACTACTGAAGCAAAGAGTAACTTCAGTAGAAGTAAAGTACTATCCTTTGTTATGGTGGCTTTTTTCCCCCACTGGAACATGTCTACATTCAGGAGAAAACATTCACTATTTCCATTCTTTTTTTTTGTCTGTCCAAGAATTACCTGGGAAGCTAATCTGTGATCAGCCAGCAGTTTCTCTTATAGTTTACTCCCTACTGTACATGCACAGTTTTCCATGTATTAAAATTATTTATTTACTTAAAATATGAAAAAAATAGTAACTGCTGCTTTCTTTATGAGTCAAACCAAATACTTGCCTCAAGTTAAAAATTGCTTCAAGTTCACAAATGATTGAGCTCTTTAACTGTGTTACCAAGTTTATATTTGGATTTGGGGATAGGTAGTATGAGACACATGCTTGTAGGAGGAATCTCCTGTAAATTATGTTTGTTCTAACAGTGTTGGAAATCTATTTTAAAAATGCTGTTTTGTAAACTTCATTCCCAAAGAAGAAAAGGTTGTTAAGTTTTGAACACAAATAACAAATAAATTAATGAGTAATGATCTCTTTGACAGTTTTTTTATTTTTGTTTGGGTGTTTGTAAAACCAATTATAATTTTGGTAATTCTGGAAACCCAAAGTAATCTAATGTGAGTTTTTTAAAAAAAGAGATTATTTTGGTTTGAAGATACATATTTAAATTCTTTAATAATTGTTCTTCATTAATTTCAATGCTGGATTTGTTGCCTTTACAAAGAATAAATATCTTATAGCTGCCAATGCTATAATTTCATCATGGATCTAAATTGGATCTGTTCTTTCTGGTGAATTCTGTCTCAGCTGCACCAGCGCAACACCATTGAGAACACCTTTGGGAAAGCAATGGAGAGAGGAGTTAAATATTTACTTAAAGCTACCTAATCTTGTTAATTTATAAGCAAGACCAGGACAGACCAATACACAATTCAGTAATCCAAAGCTATGTTAACTTTGCAAGACCAAAAGCTTTATAAATCAGCACTGCCATTACTAATCTGAACTGTGAGCATACATAAAGCTCCCAGCAGCTGAGTCAGAAACAGTCATTTCCACAGAGCCCCTTTCCTATTGGAGCTCCACACCAAACCCCCAGCAGGGCACCTAAGCCTGTTCAGAGGAATCTTGAATGGCAGGACTTGTTCACTTGCTTGATCTAAAGAAAAGGATGTCTCATTCTTTATGTGAGGAACCTGTTCTGTTCAATGTTGATACTTACCAGGTCTGGTCTACTATTTTTCAGCTATGAAAAGCTTTCACAATGCTCTCAGCCTCCATGGAGCCTGAATGCTGCTGAACAGATGAAAAACAATTCATGCTATCAGATCCTGATTCTGAAGTCAGCATAAAGTCTGCAAGTGCCCCACAATCATTATCTCAGCTTTTTTTAGTAATGAAGCATTGGTGATTTCACAGAAATAGAAGCAGTATCATAGCATGTGAAAATCGGCACAGCATTGTCCCCAAACTTAGGGACACAGAGCAAGACAGTAACTGCACCATCTGGAGTTGGAAAACTCAGTCATATCAGGATAACTTCTAGCATTTTATTCTAGTATTTACTTCTAGCATATAACTTCATTCTATTATATCATATAACTTTATTCTATTTACTTCTAGCATATAACTTCTAGCATTTTATTCTACCACATATTTTCAGGTATACGGATAGTCTCTGACTGATTTTTACAAACCTAAAAAGCCCATTTATTTTGCTTCTTCTGTAGGAGAATTTTTACCTTGCTTCCCAGTACCTATTGGTGCCTCCATGAAGTTTAAGTGGAGTCCTGATAGATGAGAAGAGAGGAGGCACTGAACATTATAAACGTTTCTAGCTGGGAATTATTTCTTTTAAACATATGGAAAAAGAATGACATAAAACTCTATTTAAAGATAGGCTCTCATATCTCTAGTTTTAGGGGGGTTTTATGTTACATATCTAAACAAATATATTATTTTTTTAATAAATAACTATACTGGTTTTGTATCTGACCAATAAATATTGCAAAGATTCAAATTCACTATTGCACTACTTAAGCTTATGAGAGTAGTACTATTGAAAATAGCAATATCAAATACTCTGTAATTTTGTGTCATAAGTCTTAAATATGGAACAGAAGGATATGGAGTGATATTTAAATGGATATTGATCTGTATGCATGTATAAGACTGCATTATGCTTTGATTTTCCAGAAGTGGATAGGAGGGATTAAAGAAGCAAATATCAAAATGCAATATTTCTAGGCATTTTTTACTGTATTTATTCAGGGAACCAGAAGACAGAGTTTTGTTTCTCTTAGCCAAGAAATGCTGAAGAAGTGTTATGGTTTCTTCGTCATGTTTTTCTAGATTTGTGGAGCAGTTGGCCTTTGGGAGATTTAAAAACTTGGCAAAAATCTATACTAACAAATTAGTAGGCACAGGTAATGGACAAGAATATGCTTCATAAATGTGAAGGGAAAAAACTGATAAATGTACACACTACAAGCTGAGATAGACATTAAAAAGACTGATACGGTAGTAGGTTGAAAAAACATCACTAGCTTAAAATGTGTATAAATGGGAGAATATCATGTCATTATACTATTAATTATCATTATTTTGAGGAGGGCATAATGTTAACAAGCTCAAAATATGTTTCAGCCCAGATCTAAAATGCAGAACTTTTTACCTGGTTGCAACAGAAAAACCAACAATATATTCTCAGAGGATTCCTTAGAGAATAAAAAAGGTGGGGGGAAAAAGGGAAAAAAAAAAAAAAAAAAGAAGTTTAAAAGCTTTGCCTTTCTTTAAAAATGTGTTCCTGTTAACTTCTGTTATTTACACATCTCAGTGACTCAACAGCATCACAAAGATAAAGCCCAAAGGAAATGTAGCAGTTATTAAATTATTAAGCCATTCTCCTTTAAAACATCAGCACTGGGCAGTGCAAAGTCCTGGCATGCCATGTCAGATGCAAAAGGATCTGCAAACCTGAAAGAGTTATCGGGGCTGGGGAACAGCTGCCTCTGCAGATCCCAAAGCCCACCTGGGATCCACTTACTACAGCCTGTCATTCTCACCGAGTTTAATGCTTATACAGTCAATGAAACATTAGATGAAGCTAAAGGATGCATCCCCAAAGAATCTGACTTATGCTTTGGGAAATGACCTTTAAACAGTCACCTTCTGATAGAAAATTAACTACAGTTCCCTGCATCTGCAGAAATACCTTGATGTGTGTGATTTGTTCCTAATGACACACATGCACTGTGCTGGCACTCTTTCTGCTGAACTATCATAGTATGTATGTATGTGTTTGTTTGCGCTTTCTTTGCATTTCATATTTTCACACTTCAGCACATCAGGTATTAGTTGCTAAGGTGACTAATTTAAAATTATAGCAGTCAGTGATTATTCAGTGACAACTGAAAGCCTAGAAACTTATTTGGGTTGTCGGCTTGTTTTAAAAATCAAACTTGCATTGCCCGTGGAAGCATTTTCTTAACTCTTTTGTTAGTAAAACAAAAAAATCCATTCTCTTATTTTATTAAAAGAACAATAGTCTGGGTTTGATGGATACTTTCATGAGGAACACGATAAACAACCATGATTCTTTTTAGGATCTTAACACAGAAATTTTTATTACCAAAGTAAAAACTATGTGTATGACACAGACTGGAGGATATGTTTGTGAAATGACATAGGAATAAATGGCAAAAAAAAAAAAAAAAAAAACAACGAAAAAGGCAAACAAGCTAGAAACATACTTTAAAGCAGAACAAGTGAAAATCAAATAATATTATATTTGCAGGAGACCTGACTCTTGCCTATTGCCTAATATTGTGTGATAGAGAAAAAAAATTGATTATAATACTGGCATTTCAGAAAGACTCTCTCTCAGAGCTAAAAATCTGAAAAGTCATTGGCCATATCACAGCCACAACCCCCCTCCCCACCCAAACTGTTCTTTCTTAGCTTGGACATGATGCACAGGGTTCCAAATTTCAATTCCTTAGCAATTACAACCAGAGCAGAAAGAAAGGTGTCACATGCTGAGGGTACCAGCAACACATGTACTCGAGCAGGTGAAGATCCATGTCCAGCCCCAAATCATCCTCTTGTAAGGAAATGGCTACAAAACCATTTCCAACAATGTTTAGTATCTTACATTTCCCAGGTGGTAGAAACCAAATTGATCAGAAATACTGCTCTAATAACTGTACACAGATATAAAACCTCCCCATTGGTCTCCCATTTCTTACTGAACACTACAACAATTCTATTCTGTCACTCATAAAACTACATTTAATTCTATTTGGAGGGCTGTCAACATTACAAATAGCATATGAAAGACAGTAGACCACACCTTCAAACCACTACAAGTTTTAAGATGTCAAACTAATGGCTTTCTTTGAAGTAATCCTTGCTGGAATTACAGTACATGTGAATTTTTGTTCATTTTTTGCTATTTTCAGTCTTTGGAACAATTACACTTCAATAATATTTTTGCTGCAAAATTTACATGTTCCCTTCAGTATCAGTACTACCTTTAACCCTTTCTTTGCTCCACATCTTTCTCAATTTTATTTTGTCAGTGGTGCTCTAAGGGAGAAGGGTTGTGGTTGATTTCTTTGGTTTTGCTGCACTTTGTTAAAATCAGATTTATTCAGCTTGTCTACTGCAACTTCTGAATGTCACATTTTTCCAACCAACCTGTAGAGGAACTTTTTGTCCACATAAGAAAAAGAGGACAGTTTACACTAGGAAAATAAAGCAAAAAAAATTCCTCTGAAAAAAATTAAAGCAAAAAAAATTCCTCTGAATTTTTTTTCCTCTGAACTGACTTAAGATCCTGGTAGTACAGACACACAACTAAACTCAGGTGTAATCTTTTTTTGTTTTTAATGTTTTCTCTACAGTCAAAGACACACACAGATTTAGAAACATTTAACCTAAAATCAACCTTGGCATCTGCCCCAAAATACTTGATCCACATTCTAGAGTTCCTCTCCATTGATCATGAATGCATAGATTCCATTCAGACAAATCCTTTCTGAGCTAATTTTGCCAAATAAGATTGACATTAACACGTGGAGAACTTATACTTGTGAATTACTTCTGGATGTTAAACCAAAGAAATCACTGATTTTTCTTTTTTGAAGGAACACAAAACAATATAGCAATAGCAATAAGGAAGGAAACCCCAAACCAGCTGACATAAATCTAATGACCAAAAAATCATTAGTCTATTTTTTGTGGAAAGGATAGAGCATATGAAGATCACAGTTCATTGCATACTCACAGAAAAGACAAAAATTACTTAAAAAAAAAAAAAAAAAAGGTGTGTGTGGGATGTGGGATCCTCTTCTGAAGAAGACAGAATTGACAGAGAACTCATGCAGGGACATGAATCCCACCTACACTGATCCTTTAAATCAAACAGAATACATCCATCTGCTTCAATACATTTGGAAAGCATTAGTTAAGCATATGAAACAAAAACATCTATCAGAGGTACTGTGCTAATATAGACAAGATCTCAGGGACCTAGAAAACAGAAAACTCAGGGATGCTGTGAGAGAATGAGATGGTATTTAAAAAGAGTGGGAAAAAGCAATGCAAAAAACTGCAAGTGGTTTCAAACATACATCATCTTTACTGACACCTTAAACCCTAAAATCAAAGAAAACACAGACTACCCTTACACCAGCATGTTCCTCAAGAGAAAGAATAAAGGAGATGGAGAAAGCAGACAGAGCTGCTTTTATTTTTAAGCCAGTTTCACTACTGCTTTAATAACACTATTTCTTAAGGCAATCAAGAAATGCACAAGATTTGTCTATTTATTCATAACAATATATTTAAACAGATAGATGTAATTTCTCAATATACTCTATTTTCTCAATATACCTTTTCCAGCCTCAAAAATGACAAGTAAAGAGCAGTTTATGCTTTCAATAGGCAAGATTATTTGTTATAGAATTGTTTTTTCCACATTTTACTGAGATATATTCCACATTTTTGAGATGTACTCTCTGCTCCAGAAGCTGAATACCAAGTACATATTGTGCGCTACATCTGTAGCAGCTTTAAGTGATGTTGGAAAAAAAAAATGTATTCACTTAACTGCCAAACTTTACATTTTGAGTTCTTAACTGGGGTTTTGTTATGTCCCTTTACACACAGTAGACCTAAATTGTAAAGCATTGGCCCTGAGGAGCTCAGCTATTCCCCTGACCTGCACCTCACTCCTAGTTTGATCTTGTCTGCTCTGTTATATATCATGGTATTCTCACCCTATGGGCCAAAAGAGACTCATTATCCACCTGAAAAGCAAAAAACCCAGCACACATCTAAATCTCAAACTGATATTTGCATGTCCTTGTTATTTCAACAGCAGCTATGCAAATTCATTTCAAGGATATAATTATAGTTTGAGAATTTCCAGAAAATCCCAGCAGATTTGACATATCCCCATTCATGGAACTGAAACAGGCTGGGAAAACAAGAGTCACTTTAAACCTCTGACCACTTGCAAATTTTTCGTCCAATTTACATTTGCCTCAAAAACTATACTATACACTTAAAACCAAAGCAGTAATTCTCACTCTATGTGTTGTCATCGTAAATGACCTCACTGTCCAATTTTCACTCCAATTATTGTCTACCTACTAGCTACCAAAACCATCCTGCTGCTGAGGAGCTGTCGCAATGTACCTCAAAACCTTGCAGTGCTTTTACTGATTTTTTTTTCTTATTAGTAATCACTAATAAGTGATCACTAGTGGATAGATCTCAAATGAAATAGATCACTCTCCATTTTGCAGTGAGCACATTTCATCTAAGAACTAGATACTAAAATTTTCACATTTATCTTCACATGTGCCTTCCATCTGTCTGTGTACTACTTAACAAGCAATTCAAACACCTTAGCTGAACAAGACAATACTTTTAACTTCAAATATACTTGCTTTCCCTATAACAAGTACCTGGCCAAATTACTAAACCAGTATTTACATTTCTGCTGCACATCTGAAGAAGGGCCATATCATAACCTGCGTTGTATAAATGCTGATGAATTGTGACACTTGAAAAAAAAGTTTAGAAACACTTCAAAACTCACAGATAAAAAGTATGAAACAGAAAAGGTATGTTTGTCAATATGGAAATTTGGGAAGAGGATTTATAAGCAATCTAAAAGATGAAACTCATGAAACATGCCAGCTCTTATACAAGGCAGATTACAGTAATGAAAGGCCAAAGTAGAGGATCACACAATTTCAAGGGCTTTTCACTTGCTGTAAGACTGTTATAGGATCCTATCCATCAAAGGTAGGCATCAGCCAAGGCATTACAGCACCATAAGATGTTCCAGCACTGTTTTCCTGTACAGGGGATACAAAAGCAATGGCAGAGAAACCTTTCTGAGGTAATCAGTCTCCCACTGAAATCATGAGTCCTGACAGATCTGATAAAAGCAGAGTCCTAGTGCTCATGCCAAAAGGGACCAGGGGGAAATGAAGGCATTTCCTCACTTTGAACTTTTTGTAAGCTTTCCAGGAGGCATGTGAATGCTATAGAGTTATTATAATATCTTTTCAGGGCAAATATTCTTTTCATAATAATCTGAAAGAATCAAAGCATACAGGTTCTTTATGCTGGAAGAGCAGCTCGGGTACAATTACAATATGGTACATAGAATTTCAGGTGCATGTTTTACAGTTATATTGATTATATTGAATAACAAAGTGTAAGTAATTCTTAATGGATGACAAGGAGATAGATTGTGGCCGCTGTACCTAATTCTGACCTTCAAAATTACCTTGGACACATTTTTAAGGACATGACAGCTATGACCCAGCTACTTAGTCTGTGTCATGTGTAAGTTAATCTTTTATACATGACTAACAACTATACCATCATATAATATTGCTGATCAATTGCATGTGAAGTTATTATTCCAATTCTTCATTAGAAAGAGAACTGTCAGCTTTCTCAACTTACAAACATGCCTGAGTTTCTTCCTTTTCTCAAGGACTGTGCATACTTAAAACTTCTCCTGCCTGAGTTTTGAATCCATTCACATCTTCAAGCACAAGTATCAGCCCCCATTTTGTCAATGGTTCAAACCACCTGGGCAGCATTTCCAATTAATTCTGTCTCTCCCTTTGTTTATGCCCTGTTTTCTCAGCAGTAATCTCACTGCTCCTGCCCCAGTATAGAACTTCTGAATGGTAGTTGCTTGAAAAAGCACTGGAAAGAGATTATATTGGGGTATTGTATTGGGGTATCATAGTATAGGTAGCAATTCCTGCTCTAGCACTTCCTCTGTCTTCACATTTCTTTGTGTTTCCCCCTGCCAGGAAGGAAGTGGGAGGAAAGTTACTGATGCTCATTTGTTAAGCTGTAAATGCACTGAGCAGCATTTGCATATTTGCCAGTAGAATCCTGTAAAAAAAAAGATTTGCTGGTCTGGGATTATTTTTTTCTCAGGTTAACATAAAAGTTTGGGCTGGAATCTAAAATACAGCACTTGAATGCCAAGCAACCTGGCAAATTCTCAAACCAGCAGGTGTTTGAGAAAATAAATAAATTATCAAAACAATTCTCAACAGTCCAGCTTGCAAAAGTGTTAAAAGTAACAGATATATGCATTGTTATTAAACACTATTTTAAGAGCAGCTAACCAAGACAGGTGAAATATGCTAGACATTTTACTTCTGTCAGCTTTCAAAATATGACTTTTTTTTTTTACACATTATTTATAGAAATCTGTAGGGATAAGATTCACAGGAATGAACAAGACAGTGAGAAGGATTATCCATTCTTAATAAAACACTAACCTGGTCTGAAAACCTCTGGGAGACAGATTTCACAGTCTTCCCAAGACATCTCAAACAGTGCTTAGCTACCCCAATGCCCATACATCTCTCTTGCAACAATTAACACATTATTTCTTGACCTGCTGACAGAATGACCCACACTGTTGTTCCCTGCTCCTTTACCATTAGCCTCATAGGTTTCCGGAAAAGGACAAGATCTTTCCACCAATTTCCTTTCTTTAGAAAAACTCCAGCAGTTTAGCCATTGTTTCTTCAGAGGAAACACTCTGCACTTTTGATTTTACTTTATTCTGATACTTTTCCAACATCTCGGGTCCAAAACTTTTATTGGTTTGTGAATCCCAGTGGCACTATAGGTGAAGCCTTACAAGTGCTGAGAGATGCAGAGGGAATTGCTTTATGATTATTTCATATGACACTCAGGCTTGCATCCCAACAGATTTCTTTTCTTCTTTCTCTTCAAAAAATTATTACTGTGTGGATTCACATCTATGAACAATCCCTTGCAGTACTTAGTCTCTTTTCTAGAGAAAAGTGGTTCTCCCATCCTGAAGATATGATTTAATTATTGCTACTTTAAAACTGAATTGCAGTTTAACTGCAGTTTCATGCTCACAAGCCCAGTATATGAAGACTGTAATGCTAATCCCTTCCAGCCAAGTGTTTGTGACTCCTCCTAGCCTGGCACTGCTAGCAATAGTTAATAAAACTACTCTAAACATTTAAAGATCTCCATGAAAATATTGAAAATATTCCACTCCATGGGAGTGGAACCCACATCTCCATAAAATTTCAGTGCCTGGTTGTTTAGCTGGTAGGCTGTTCACCCTTCCTCTGCATATAGAGCAGTCTGTAATTTTGTTGTTCCTAACAAAATTTTGTTGTTTGTTTTTGTTTGCGGTATAACACAACATGCAATGGAACTGAAAGGCAATGTATATTCTAAAATTCCCAAATTTATCACTCCATTTGCTAAGACACAAAACAAAATACTCACTCCTGTTACATAAAAGGCAGTTCTCCCTAGTGCATCTGAAAATCCTCACCATTCAATCATTTAGGTTGTGAAAGACCTTTCAGATCATAAGAATCCAATCCCAATGCTATGGCTGCTTCTGCTTTTACTAAGTGGAATACTTACATTGATTGAAACTTTATATGAAGACAAATTTATGAGAAGTTTAGTTTGCCTCCAAGGCTGGAATTTCAAAAAAGTTCATGATGTTAATAAAGGTGCAAGTAATAATGGCACACTAATCAAAATCAGTAAATAGGCAAGAGTTGGAACATCCTTTCATGTAATGGAAGCAGGTAACTTCTGTTTTCACTGTTTGGTGACATTAATGCAGTAATACTGAGTAACTGCTGATAATTAGCCAGAAGATGGAGCAGAGGTCTTGTAAGAAAATCACTCCCTGATGGCAAAATATTGAAAATTCAATTACACTCTGTTTATTACAGGTCTACATTAGGAACTGCATTCATAATAAAGACCTTGATAATATACAAATTAATCACAGCACAGGGGAGTGCTTTGCTAACTTTTTTACTCCTAGATGCATTCTTCAATATTGAGTTTTTAATATATCTAGACATATCAAAATGCTTTCTATATTCAATTAAAATTCCTTAAATACAGTAGTATGGTATGTGAATAATGTTCTAAAAAGATTAGATAATTCTATTACAGGTCTTTGAATAAAACAAGGTGTAGATAGTAATTTTTAAATACCCTTCAGGAATTGTCCAGATCTTAGAGTTCATATTTGTGTTTCTACAAGTCTACATATCATGCAAACATAATGAAATTCATATAGGCTACAGAACTGAATAGTTTCTGCATATATTCACATTTACATATGTGAATACTTTCTATCCATCTGAAAAAAGCCAGCAACTTGAAGGCAAGCATATCTAACTTCTGCAGATCAGTTTGAAGTGATTGAATAATCTAGTTCTTACTATAGCAATTACACAAAATGCTCCCAAGAAGAGTAGGTAGTTATAAATTCATGCTATGACAATATGTATTGGATACTGCTGAATAATTTAGTTTCTGAATGAATTTAGTCAGCACTTTGTTTAGGCTTTTAATAGTCTATTGCCTACTTTAAAGACTTCTAGCTGCAAGTTCTTCAGCACAACGGCTTTAAACTGATGTATTTCAAATCTATCTAAATGTTTACTGATTTTAATTGTATTTTTCCAGGGAAAGCAGTAAGACCTAAAGTGGAATAAAAAAGTCCATTGTCTTCACATTTAATTTAGCCATATATGTTACTTAGAAAATGCAAACTCTAGGAAAAAAAGGACTAAGTACAATATTCCACAGGTTAGTTGTCTCCAATTTTGTTGGATAGAGATTCCTATGCAAACCTGGTGTCAGAGTTTCACCATCAGCTACTGCAGATGTGAAACTAGCTTCTGCCTGGCTAGGTTCTGTGTTACAGAAACTCTATTTGGATCCAAACATACCAAATCTCACTTGTAAAATCCATCCCATTTAGGGATGAAGTCTCATGACTGCTGAAAAGAGATTCCCTGAATCCGCAAGGCACAGTAACTCACAGTGCTGCTCAAGCCACTGACATTCAAGGTAAGGCCAAATGATTGGATCAGCCAAGACCTTGGTTCTGAAGAATATGCCCCAAATACAACACAGATTTGCACAAGAAGTAACAGATGATGCCTCTGGTATTTTAAATTTTCTGGAACCAGAACCCTGCAGCCTTGTCCAGCTAAGCTTGGACGCTCCTATGACAATTAGGAAAAAACAAGACAGAAAGAAGAAATTATGAATTTGGTGTTCTCTTCTGTGGCCAGTGAATCTCTCACACTGCCCACACAAACCCCTTCAACAGCCACACCTAAGTCATCATTTAACTACTGTGAAAATGCAGAACCCATGGAAATAGAGTTTATATGATAAGATCTCCTTTGAGGCAGACTCCTTCCTAGCAAAGATGAGCTGAATCAATGTCACATCCTTTTAGCTTAAAAGTGTGTTGTTTTTCAAGACTTCGCTGAAGTAAGGCATAAATATGAGATGCAGTGCACTTTGTGGGATAGTCTAACTAAGTACAAAAACTGGAAGAAAGACTAGGTAACTTGTGTTCTTCCCAACATCATTCCCCTTGTATTTGCAAGTTTCTCAGCCTGCCTAGTGCATTTGATGTGAAGTCACAACCAGGGGAAAAAACCCAAAATCTCCACACGCTCATGGCATCCAGCCACCAAGCTGCATCTTGCTCCATTAAATCATTCTGATCCATAATATCAGTCTGTTCAGGTGCTACCTGGAAGGGCAGTACACAAACTCAAGCCAAATCTGTAGATGTTAGGAGTGAAGTCCTGAAAGCTGCAATACATGTGCATGCATCTGCATACAATGGGCATACATCTCCAGCTATCCATATTCACAGGCCTGCACAGTTTGTTTTCCTCTCCCAGTCTGCTGATTGGTGATGGCTCCAACCAAGTTCTATAATCTAGAATAGTATGAGTTGATATGTTACAGCTTTCATGAGATCCTAGTTGATGCAGCATGCTTTACATGAATTCCAGCAATGTCAGTCAATCTGCATAAGGATTTGGTCCCTCCTCAAGCACATTTCCACAAATGATATTTTGTAATGCTTAGCTGTCTGGAAAATCCTTTTATTCCTGTGTCCAGTGTTACATGCCATGCAGTTAAATTGCAAATGGAATACTTCTTGCAGAAGTGAGCCTTGCAAGTTAAAAAGCTGTGCACCAGAGGAGTCTGAAGAATGGAAGCACCAAAATGAGAAGGGCTAATAAGAAATGTATGGATTTATTGACTCTTTTCAAATGTAGACACCTGACAGGCTAAAGTCATCCCACATTTCAGAATGAGGAAATACTATGAACACAAGCACTTTCTCTTGAATTCTGCTGTGTCATCCTCCTCAGCTGCAAAGCAAATGAGGCCACTTCTGGTTACAGCCAGCTCTGAGGAGCTCCTGGCAAGATATTGCAGAGAAAATACACGACAAACGCGTTCAGTATGGTGTCAGAGCAGAGAGCAGAGAAAGGCAATGCTCTGACCAGACAGGGCTGCTACCTGCACCTGGTTAACCCTGGCTTTGCTCTCCACAGTTTCAACCACCAAATTTAGGGCAGACATTTCCTTACTCTACAACAGACCAACTCAACTGGGAGAGAGAACAAACATGAATGGGCTGCAGTGATACACACGTGTCCAACACACGTAATGGCAGGTGTTCTAGTGCCAGTAGCTGCTTCAGCTGCCCCAATGCTACATGGCTGATAGAATGCAAGCCAAGTTAGACCTTCTGTCACCAGTGGAATTTGGAGGCTTTTCCTCTTCATTAATCCACTGCAGGAAAGGAGTAAATCTCCAATGTCCCTGCAAGGTTGAGTGTGCTTCTTCCTGATACCCACCTATGACTCCAAAAGTGCAAGCATCTGCCTCCATTTCCAAGAATCAGTGGCTGACTATAATGTGGCAGGTTCATTTTGTGCAAGAATGGAATCTGGCTTGTCTACCCGATGACAAACTGTTGCCATGCTTTTGGTGGAATGGGAGAAGAGTGGAGGAAAGGCCAGTGCTTCATTTAGATGTGATGAGACCGGTTCAGATAGTTCCATGGAATTGATTTCATCTCCTCTCCCTCAAGCTTTGTGCATCCTATGGGAAAATATCAAGCACACTGAGCAAGGCAATATGTGCAGCTCTCCAAAACAGGAGGTGGAGACACTTGTGCCCATTTTCCAAAAAGAAGAAAATTAATCTGTGACTGAATCGATAAAATTTGAAGCCTCAGGTTGAAGAGCCCTGAACAAGAGATAAGAGAAAATGTAAAAATGGTATTGTAGAGGAGTGTGAAAAATGTCAGAACTTGATCTAAGAGTGATAATCAAAAATCAAAAGAATTAATCAAGGAAATACGTAGCAAATAGCCAAAGCTTGTACAAGGATGCCACCTCAGCTGTACTCTGCTGTAATGGGAGATGCCATGTAACCGAAGAAGGGACAGCAACCTCTGCTTTTTTACTCCAGTACAAGTAGATAAAGAACACATTTCCAGTAATAGCAATTAGCAATAGCAATACACTTTAAGAACATACAAAAATATTTGCATTTATTCAGAATGTGCACACACAAGCATCTTAAATGCTTATAATTTGTGCATCTCATCTGAAATTACCAGAAATTGTCTAGGTTCTTGCATCCACTTTGGTATTTTTAATCGTATAAAATTTGCAGAAGCACTTCTAAATTTATACAAGTTAGGCCCTCTGTAAAGTTACTGCAAATATATTTTGATTGTGTATATATATATTTATGCACACCCCCCCCCATATATACAAAAAATATTCCCACCTGTTTCAAGTTCAAGAAGTTAAAAAGGCAGATTTAGTAAATTTGATAGAAAATAAGCAGTATGATGCTCATTTATAAGTAGGAAAACAAAACCAGAAAACTTAAACCGTGTGCAAATGCAGATACAGCAAATTAGTGACCAAATCAAGATTTCATTAAAGTGCCTCTTACTTCAAAGCAAATGCTTTGAAGGCTTCCCACATGTAAAGTTCTGAAGAAATTGATAAGCAGAATGAAAGACACTGGAACTGGAGTTTAGCTGAGCTAACAGTTGTGCTTTAGTAATTACAAGTGATCAGCACAGAGTCTAACAGGTCTAACTGGAACTCACAGCAGAATACCCAGCACCGATTCAAGACAAAATTTAATGGACATAATGAGCCATTATCATCACATCCAGGAGCATGGTACATTTTCTTTGATTATTTCCACAGACTATCCAAAACTCAAGTCCACTTAGCTTGTAAAGTCTGATGAGAGCACAGCCTGAGGTAATACAGACACAAAAACAACTCATAAAAGATTAGGTCAGCTTGATTTAACAAGGAAAAATATAGTAGAACCACACTGGAAAAAAAGACTGTGGGTTTTTGGGAGGGGAAGGATTGGGCTTATTTTGTTGTTTTGGTTTGTTTTTTTTTATTTTTTTGTTTGTTTCTTAAGGCAAAGCAGCATAATCACATATTTTGATAAAAACATATTACACTGTCTGGCTTTCTTACAGGTTCTGGGAAGAACCACCATTGCTCCATAAAATCAGAAACAGACAGTGTGATAGAAAAACATTCAGAAAACCTTTTTTTGTTTTTTTATATGACCAGGAAATATTTCTTCCCATACCTTGTAGTGTACTAACTCTACTTTAAAATCAAAAAGAAAACTGGATTTTCAAATAATCAAAACTAAATGCTTACTTCAAATTCACATTATAAATTCCGGGGTAACCAGAATCAGTAGGGAACCAGTTCCCCATGAGATATTGTCTCTTGTATTTACCAAGCACAGATACCTTTATCATTGAAAACAAAAGAGAAATCCCTCAGTTCAATTAACTCTCTGGCTTCAACAAAAGTACATTGCAGTAGAATCTTTTTTAAAGGAATAATTTATCAGAATTCTCTTTAATGCTTTTTTATAACATTGAAATACCTCAGAAAAGAGGATGAAAACTTCAATTGTGTAGAGCTGATCAGAGGAACAAAAATCCATTCTGAATGAAGGTAAGCTGATTAACTTGTTTTATAAAAATCAATGCATTTGATACTGCAAAGAACAAAGTAAGGAAACTAGAAATGAACTTTTTTAAAAAGCAAATTACTAACTAAAAGTATACAGACTCTGTAACCATATTTTCAATATTGTTAGGGTAGTTTAAATGTGTTCCTTAAATCCCAGAAGTGCAAAGATGACTCTCTGGATAAGGAAAATGCTGTTAATGTTTACAAAGTGGACACCAGCATTTTCTGGGTAAGTTCCATTAATAGTTTTACATGATATGTTACATTTGGGAAAACGGTAAGAACTCTAACTTAATATTCTCAAAAATGGATCTGAGCATTTGTAACAACTGAAAATGAATTTTGAAATTTATATACACGTCACAGAGCCATCTAAGCCACACTTGACAAATACTGCCTTGTATCATGGGGACTCCAAAATTATTCCAGTTTAAGTAATGTTGAAAAACAGCTAACTTCCAAGTTACTAATCTTTATGAACTCTTAATTGCAGGCAGCAGACAAAGGAATTATTTTTACCTAGCTGTATTTTTTTTGTCATGGAGATTGTTGCATAGGAATAAAAACAGGCATATGAACTCTCTTTGTGCTGATTTCTACTCATAGCCTAATGGCCAGCAGATCCCAAAACATTCTAATAAATTTAATTTTGGGGTAAGACAGGAACACTCACAGGACACTGAAGAGCTTTCAGTCTCAGAAACTCTTACAAACTGTATTCCAGAGGATTACTAGCACTGTATAAATAAAATTAAAGTCTGCTGATGAACTACCAGACCCTGAAACCTTTTAAACATTTTGATGTGTATAGGAACTGCCAGTAACCAGCATAGCTATTTGACAACTTGGAACTTTTCCGTTGAAACTAAAAATCCCATGGTTACAAGTTCCTTCCACTCCACAGTATTGTCCTGCTGTATTTTCACAGAGAAAACCTCAATTTTCAGTAAAATGTAGGAAGCAAATGAGAAAGAGGGGAGAGTTAGAACCACAAAAATGTGAACCCATTTGTCTATCCATCCATTTTGTCTTTGCAACTTCTACACACCACAGGACAGATACAAATTCAGCAAATGCCCTGGCTGAACAATTTTAGGGCAGGGACTTCTGGTAAGATCCCCAACCTTTTGCAGCTGCAGAAGGAATCAATGAAAGACAGCTGAAGCACAACACAGCTAATCTAAGGAGCAAATGTAAGCCGGGAACAATGGACTTTTACACTCAGCCCACTTCTGTATCTTCCTGTGAATTTAGTCAACATTCTCTATATTAATTTGATTTTTTCTGGGAAAGATTTTCAATAGCACTTCAGTGATTTAGAAGCACAAGTCCTATTACAACTTGCGAGGATGTGAGCTCTCAATCTCCAGGGTGACTAAAAAAATCTCACTCTACCTGTACAATGGAAAAACAATAATTGCTTTCTGCCCTCTAACTACACTGATACAAGGACTAAAAGGAATATTCAGCACTGCCCCTGCATGAACTCCTCACTTTTGCAAGACTCAAGAGGCTAATATAACCTTATCATGACTTCAGGTCAAAAGATTGAGTCTAATGGACCAATGGAAGGAATTAATTTCAGAGCTCAGGACCTTTAATTGAGAACAGATGGTGCCTAGTCCCTATAAATTTAAAGTCTGGGGCCTGTTAACAAAAGCATCTAATCTCATCTCAATTGCCATAAGCAGCCAGGATCCAGCAATATTGAGTTTACAAAACAATATAACAATCTCCTAGAACTCTACTGAAAGCAAACAAGCAGCAAAGACAGTTAATGAATAAGACGTCATATGTTCTGTGCAGCTAAAGCAGTTAAGGGAATGAGCAGCAGAATTCCCCACTGAGAGCAGCTTTTAAGCAATTTTAAATAAATCTCCTTATAGAGCATACAGCGATCACGCAATGAAGAACTTAGCAGCCTGAACAATTCTAGTTACATCTACATGGAAGGAGACTGGATACTATCTATTTAATCAATTTATTCTTTTTTTTTCTTTTTATTCTTCTTTTACTTATAAATAATTCTAGTCATTCTTTGAAAGTCATTTTGACAAGGTATCTTGTAATCCTTGAATATTCAAAAGAAATTCAAAGATTATAAAATATCTTGATAAATTCAATATTCATCTTCAACAGCAGGAAGAAAAGAATTTTGAAACCTTCTCAAAGAACTAAATTTTGCCTCAAAGTATCTTAGACTTCTCACTTTTGCTATTTTTCTTCAAACTGCACAAGTGACTAATACAGTTCAGTGAAACTCACTGCAAAAAGAAAGTCAAGTTTTGTAGAGAAAAAAAACAACCTAAATTCTTTAGACAGTCTGCCACAGGTGCAGACTGAGACTCCATTGCATTAGTCATCAGCACTTATCCAAAGCAATTTATTTGTAACTTTAAAGTCATTTATAGAAATATTACATTAATAAAACCCCTGTGACTGGGGGTAGGGAGGAGGGAGGAAAATCAATCTCTCCAGCATACAGTAATTCAGTGGCAGATGTGAAATACCAGAATAACTTTCCCTTGCCCATGCTCATGACTGCATGTGTATTCAGTCTGAAAATGCTTCAAAGTTTCTAGGTCATTTGAAGAAGAAACAACTGGTCCTCAGCCCTGTATGTTTACTCTAGGAAGACCATGTGTGTGACAAAAATCTGTGTAAGAAAAGGTGCTGTAAGAATGACTGTGTATGCATATATATGGCTATATACACACATTTAGGAATCTGCTTCACCACAAGGACAAAAAGCAACCATTAAACAGTCAACTAGAAAAACAGCCTGTGGTCTGTGTGCACTCTGTTATGGCCTGACAATCCAGAACCTGAGTTTCCCAGATCAGTAGCTTCTTTTTCTATTGTGAATACTGCACTAGAGATGGAATTGCTCACATTTTGTCTCAGATGTACCTAGTCAGCAGCCACAGTACCCCAGGGAGGGATTGGCCAGCAGCAGTATGGATCTGGCACAGCAGCTGCACAGCATCATCAAACTCTGAGAAAACTAGTATCTATTATGGATGTTATTACAGCAGTTATGAGATATACACACCTACTAAACATTTGCATATTTGTAATTTAATCCATAATTAATTTACATTGTTCACCCTTCTTAACTGCATGCTGTGTGTTCATAATTGTAAAATCTAAAAAAAAAAAAAAAAAAAAAACAACCAAAAAAAAAAAAACAAAGAACAAAAAACTGAAGTAAGATAATGGTAAGAACTTTGCAAATTTCCACGTATAATACAGAACCCTGGACTAAACCACAGTGGTATCAAAGGCATTTCTACTGAAAGATTTCTAAGATGGAGTGCAAAAAAACCCCAACAATTATTATTCCTGGTTTCAGTGAGCTAAAACCACATTTCTTCTCTGTAACATAGAGGTGAAAACAATAGCTAAACAACCTGACATAACTTAGGAAGAAAAGGGTATACTGAAGGAGGGGGAGAGTGTGGAAAAAAAATTAAGCCCACAGCTTCTTAACAAGCATTTCTTTCCTGAGATTTGAGACTTCATTCTCTTCTTACCTTAAATCAAGGAAAAAAAAAAAAAAAAAAGCTTAAATTTCACCAACAGATCTGGCAGCATATTATTGAGACACAGAACAGTTCTGGCTTGAAACTTAATTTTATACTGAATTCTTATCTGTATCAAAGAAAAAACCTTTAGCCAAAAAACATCAAAGTAATTCTTTACATGGTTTTAATAGGAGTTAAAGAACTGTCTATTACAAAAGCCTTTGCAGCTTTTCGTAAAAAAAAAAAAAAAAACTTGACAAATTTTCTCCAGCTGTTATTTGACCAGCATACAAATGCTGTTACCTATAATTATTATTGATACTCTTACAATCACACAGCTTATATTTACTTTAAAGTTGAAATCATTATTAGATTATTTCTCAATATGACATAATTATACAAGGAAATGCAATTAAAATCTTATTTCAGATCAAAATTAGATTAAGCCTAAAAAACACCTTTAAAACAACTGAATATGAATAATCCTACTTTTTATATAGGATCACTACTATTTGGACTTTATCTCTGCCGTTCATTTGGTTTTAGCTGATGAATATATAAATATCTCTGTGTGTATACATACCCCCACCCTGGTATCAACATACCTATAGGAAATTAGGGAAGAAGTAGCTGAGAAACTTGCTTTCTAATGATAACCAAATAACCTCACAGCTTTGACAGATTTTTTTTCTCCTTTTTATTTCAGGAATAATTACGTTGATAAGCCTGATTCAGCAATTTTTTTTGCTCTCTAATTCATTCATTAAAACAATTTACTGCTACCACTGTGATTTTTCAAGGACATCAAAACCACATTCCAAATCAAAACAGCAGATCATCAGTTTACAGATGTGCAAAGCATACATTACTCTTATGGCAACCTCACATATAAAGCCTTGCACATCCAGAAGAACACATATGGTGTAGAGGAAATGAAGAGCAATATTTTTATATCAAAATTAAAATGAGGAGAAAAAAGTCCATGAAAAGTTAACCATTTCCAGTTAGAAGAGAAAAACAATATATAAATATTAGTATTATATTAAATTGCAGAGCAACATTTTTATACCCTTAATTTTATCAACATGCTTCCTGCTGACTAATTTTTGGGTTGAATAAGACACTTGACTCACAAGAAACAAAACCAGAAAGGAAGTAAAGGATTTCTATTGTGCTGCACTCACTTTGTCAGCGACTGACAGCAACTTCAGCAGCATTTAAAAATTGTTTTGGAAAATACGTTAGATGATTAAATATCCACATGATCCTCAGCATCATTTTCTCTGAGTTACTTTAGGAATGCCATAGTCTGAGCTAACTTCTGCTTTTTGCACTGCTTGCTTCTGGTCCTTTTTGCCATTTGTGGCCTTTGTAACAGCTCCAGCATCTAGACAGGACACACTGGGTTCAACAGGCTGAGCTCTCTCCCAGTCTCTTCTAGTGTCTTGTATTTCAAACCTCTGGTTATGCTTGTTAGCATAGCCCTAGCCCTCCACCTGGCTGGCATTTGCCTAAGAACGTAGCCCCAGACCAGCCATGGAGACACCACTTGTGTCTTAGCACTGCAGAGTGCAGCAGCCAGATTATTTCAGTAGCACTATATATGTGTACAAAGACACATTATAAATTTGTGGAAGAAACCCTCCCACACCACAGCAAACACCACTGCCCAATGACCACTGAGACCCTGAGGTGATGTCTACCCAGGAGGAAACAGAAATGTTTCATGGACATGCAGGATGGGGATGGGGAAGCCAAGGCTTAATGAGGGTTGAGAAGCCCTTGAAATGCAGAGGAAGTGGGAAATGTAAAGCACCACTTCTGCAAGCTGGGCATACATAAGTCCAGGGGCCCAGACTTGCAGCATCCACTGGTGCTGGCTGAGATGACCAATGTCATTGGAAGACCACTCTCTGATTCCTTGAAATGTAATGGCAATGGGGGAAAGCTCCTGATGACTCTGTAGAAGGTAAAGGTCATGTTATCTTCAAGATGGGAAAGGAATATATGAGAAAGCAGAGGCAGTCAGCCTCACCCTGGTCTCCTAGGGAAGATTATAGAACAAATACTGCAGGAGTTATTCTTCAAATGCTGAGATAGGCCTCCAGGAAAAGAGAGTGAATGATAACAACTAACATGTATTTGCCAAAGGCAAATCATACCCAAACAACCTGAGTGCTTTCTACAAACAGCTAATTGTCTTAGCAGATAAAGTAGCAGGTACTGTTTTCCTTGACTTTAGCAAGGTTTTCAGAGTGATCTCCCATAGTATCTGGTAGCCAAGCTGCAGGGAGATGGACTGAATGGGTGAGCTGCAAAGAACATCTTGTGGAAAACTGGTTGTATGAAGAGGCTGAAAGAATAGTGTTTTGTAGTGCAAAGAGCAACTCTTGGTCAACATTAATGGCATTCATCAGGAGCTAATAATGGGATGATGTTTTTAAATACTACATTTAACATCTTGAGAATGAGTAAGATGGAATGTGCCCTTAGCAAGTTTGTGGACGACACCAAGCTGGAAAGATTGATCAGCACACTGCAGGGCAGGATTGCCTTTTGAAGGGATCTCAACAGGCTCTAAGAAGCAGCAGAAAAAAACCTCATGAATTCCAAAGGCAGAGTATCCACAGTAACAGTACTAGGTGGGAGCCCACTGGAAAGCAGCTTTGTAGTGAAGGAGCTGGGCAGTCAATGTGGACAAGTTCAGCAGTGTGCCCTTTCAACAGTAAGCCTAACCACATACTGGGCTACATTCAGGAGAATGGAGCCAGCATACCCTGGGAAGTGATTAGTCCCTTTTAGTCAGCATTTGAAGGCCACATCTAGATGACAATATTCTGTTTGGGGCTTGCCAGTACAATACTGATAAATTGGAATGAATTCAGTGAAGACTGCCCATGGTGACTAGAGTGCTGAAGCATACAAATTGAGGAGAAGCTCAGTGAGCCTGAAAGGCAAAAGGTAGAAATCTAATTTTAGTCTTCCATTACCCAATGCAAAGGTCCCAAGTGCAGCAAGGGAAACTCCAATTCGATATAATGGGGAAAAAATTCACAACGAAAATGGTTATGCACCGGAACAGTTGCCCTGAGATGATGTAGAATGTCTCTTCTTGCTTGTTAAAAAGCATAAACTTTTAACAGTTTTTTTCCTAGGGTGCTTGCCATCTAACTGATTAAAAAGGTTTCTCCTCCTTTCTGTTTGCCACTTCTGAAGTTGTTTTGTTTGTTTTTACCTTCCAGAACCATATCCATCATCAACGATTTCTCACGCATGAATCATAAGAAGCCCAGAACCTGTAGACACACCATGAATGAAGGACAAAATTTATTTATCTAAGCAACCTCTAATCCTTTCTTTAAGAGTATAAATATTAACTCTGTGATCAGTTACTCAGGTAGCAAATGCTGAAAAACTAAAACAACCAGAAGAAAACATATCAGCAAAATAGTCTTCTTTCATTGCTATGTAATAAATCAACTCCCTCTTTTTCTTAGTATTCACGTTTCTGTACAACTCTACTTTTTTACTGATTGTGTCTCAATTTTATTTGTATGTCCAGACCTCCCCAAGGTCCTCCTGAAACATCTTTTTAAGCTCGTTCTCTGAAATTTGACCTTTCTTCTTTTTTCTGCATGGTGTTTTGTCCCTTAAAATTCAGATTTTTGGAGAAATCCTGAGATAAGACAGTTGGTCTTTAAACAGCTCTTTCAGCACTCCTTAACATTAAAAAGATTTATAAGCTTAAGAGCCAAGAGCAAATTCTCTGAAATTTTCTGCTTTGTTTTTCCTTGCAGATCCCAATTCTAATTTCATTGGTGTCAGCTGTTGCTAAACCTACACTTCCTGCACGTCAGAAAATTTATCCAAGTGTTGCCAAAGAACCTCATTCCCTGGCCTGATAGTCTACACCAGACTCCACCATAATTAGGATAATCCTTTAGAATCTCATGCCTTTCCTTAACAGCAAGTTCAGTGACACTCAGATCTATGAAACCCAGGAGACCACACAAAATTAATGTAAAAAGGTCAGCCCAGCTGTTGCCTCATTGACTACCACTAGCCAAAGGAATTATGAACCCAAATTTCACATGCATTAACAATTAGATTATTAACTGAAATATATCCACAGTTCTATTACTATCATAATAGAATCTGAAAGCTGTCATAACTATAGAAAACTTATTTCAGAAAACCAGATAATTACTTTTGTTTATGGATTTCTGTTACCTGTCTCTGTAACCAAAGAAAACTTTGTGCCTGTTAAATATTAAATATTATTTCAGAGCTGATTTCTGTCAAAATTAAAACAGATTGATTTCCTGGTCATGAAATCTTTTGGCAGCAAAGCAAGATTTAAGGCATATTGGCATGCTTAATGAGGAGCAGACAATTGCTAGATGGAAATCTGTGGGAAAGAGTGAAGAAATTGTAATTGATGGTAAAGCAGTAAGATGAGGATTAATTCACCAGCTATATGGCTGGTTTTGATCAGTAGGCTCAGCATTTGGCTAGCAGGTGCAGCTACTATTCAATAGGGTTCGTTTAAATCAAGTTTTGTGCCTTAGCATAAAGAAAGATGTTAAATGGGTGAAAGCATGTGACACTACTTCCTGAATTATGTGCATTATTTAATAATGCAGAGTTCATTTATATGTTATAGATGAACTGGGTTAGAGACAACAGATTAAAATATCTTGACAAGTATCTTACCAATGTATTTCTTGGGTTTCAGAGATCTGAATGCCAGTAAATTCATCATTCTGGAAGGACAAGACAGTATTAGGTTCACAAGAATGCTATCTTCAGAAACTGTCTGAAGTTGCAGAGGAAGCAAGTAGGTGCCCATGCAGTTAATAAAGTAATATTTTCTCCTTATATGAGCCCTCAGCAATAAACAATCTACCAGTAATATCTACTTTTCTGTATCCATGAAAAATTGGCCTAAGTTTCAAACCATTTATCTAACCAATTCAGAATGACTGCCTGAGGCCATGAACTTGACTCCCTCTTTCCCTTTATTCTTTTTATTTTGCTATATCCTGATCTCCTCTGGCTTTCTAACAAACACCCATCAGAAACTTTCACTAAACAAAACTTTCACTAAACAACAACAAAAAAAAAATCCCCACATTCTAATGCCATCAGAACTACTTTCTGTGTGCCCAGGTAGTTTTTGTGGCAGACAGCTATGTGGCATGCATGTATCTGGACTGCCTCATCCTTTTTCAGAAGCACCATCACTACTGCTTCCAAAGGAGTAGAAGGTGACATGGACTTGACCAAAGACTTTGGTTTTATATGAGTGACTTTCCAGTCAGAATCATTGCTACAGCCTGACTTTCAGGCCAGCAGCACACAAAAAGCACAAACAAAACCAGTTATATAATTTTATAGGGAGGAATAAATAAATAAATTAAAAAAAATAAAAGGTGCTGCACTTCTGGAATAACTTGCTCAATTAACTTTCATATTTTGCTTATTAACCTTCTGATGTCTCATTAAGTCAGGGATTGCAGTTTAATGGGTTTAAAAATAATTTAAATATAGAAGTGGATTCTAAGATACCTTAAAAATATATTGACCCTTATAAGCAAATGGGCCATTTGAAGCCTAACTACGACTTCTCGCTCATATTCTCCTGGAATATCTATCCAGTTTAAAAGACAAGCTTTAGCAATCTTAGAACAGCTTAACAACATAAAATTACTGGCAAGCTTGTAAGAGACAGCTGGCTTGTATTTCAAAGCAACAGATCCTAGAACAATTACCAACATAAATTTCTTGATGCAGCATTTATGAAATAACTTAAAATGGGAATGGAGAAGAAAGCCTGAAAAAGCATGTGCATGCTCAGTGTGCTCCAACTGATACATCCCACTGTACGTGACACTGGTTGGTTGCCCAGATTAACAGATGCAGGCCCTCCTTCAGGCAGGCTGACATGACAAATCTCTCAGAATATGATGCCAAGAGTCATACATGGAACTTGAATGAAGTCAAAGAAAAATATTTCTTTTCAGAATTATTTACTGAGCAATATCCTGAAACAACCTTTGATGTGAGATTACATCTATTAACCCTATGTTTGATATGTGTTCTGTTTAAAAAAAAAAAAACCTGCTGGCAGTCACAGAATGTTCTTAGTATATTTCAAATTTTCCAACTTGATCATGTGCAGTGTTATTTGTTTAAAGAAACCTCTAAACCTTCCAAGATGATTTAAAACTTTAAGTCACTTTTGTAGGATTTCAGAAACATACTATTAAGACTTTGACAAATAGAAGGTTAGTATTTTCAACAAACGATTTCTTCTTGCTTATTGTAATTATGCAGCAGAATTGAAGTTCTGCCTTCCTGAGGGATATGCAATCCACAACTATTTCAGAAGAGCAAGTTGCATGGAAGAGAAGAAAATGCCATTTTGATGCTGAGCTTCTCTTCCTGCCTAATTGGCAAGAAAGAAAACTCCAAGTGCTTTCAACAAATTGTTAATCCCGAGATCATAATCCTGTATGATGAGTCAAAGTTCTCATCATCTTGACAAGTTCCATTAACTCCAATAAGGCCTGATTATGGCAATGGACTATTTAAACAGTGAGTAGTTTTACTGGTGAGGGAAGTAAAATCTCGTGCTGTTGTGCTTTGCTCATCATCACCAGTCGCTCCTTTTTTACCTTCGAGGCAAACATGCAGCACAAAAATGCATTTACTTGTAAAACAATTCCATCAAAATGCAGTCAGAAATCTTTCCCACACAGCAGAGGGGGATGCAGAACAGAGGACATGTAACTCTCACTTTGGTTTCAAAACCTTATCAGATTTGTCAGATTTCAACAGTATACTGGCACAGCTGTTAACTTTAGGCCATAAATTAACAAAACATGCACCTGCAGTTTAGTCCTTTGATTAGAGCACCTGCACCTGCCAGGGCGATACCGTTTCCCTGGCTTTAAATTGTACTTTCTATTCTATTGTGAACATGAAATCACTGAGTTCCAGTGACATGTATAAAGTAATTTCTCAGCCAAGTCTTCCATGTTCAGTGGAAACAAAAATTCAGAGAAAAAATACCAAAGAAGATTAAGCTTTTTACCATTTTAACATCTCCACTGAAACGGCGACCCATGACATGGTCCAGTTTATAGATGTTTCATAACCCTAGGGAATTCTCAAGCCATCAAAATTTCATTAGATTCACAGCAGTCCCAGTACATTCTTAAATTAGACTGCTGGCCTCCCTATTAATAAATAAATCAACTATAATCCTTTTTAGTGGGTAAACTTTTCGTTGAAGTTGTATCGAATATCAGACATTCCTTCCATAATTTTAATCACTGCAGAATAATGTATTTTTTAACACATTCACAGTTTTCTCACACATGAAAACAAAACACTCTAACTTTCAGCTGAATGGAGGACGTTTTGGTACATTGTAATCAGATAATTTTCCTTTTAAAAAATTGTAAGTATAAAATTTATTTAAAAGTATATCAAACCTATGGTACCTCTGAAGCAGTCACCTCTTCAGTAACGTAAAAATATGACTTCCCATGGAAATAGTGTGTGCATGCATGTACACATAAAAATGTGTTTTCAAGATCATTTACCAAGGGTTTAACAAAAGGGTCAAGAGAATTTGACCTTTCAAAATCACAGAACTGCTCAACAACTTATTCTAGATTGCTCTGCAGCTGAAATACCAAGCCTTATCACACAGAAACTCCACTTCCAAAAGGTGGTAGGCAAGTATTTCTGTCTTCCTCGTTCAGAACTTGCCTCAGACTCAAAACAAATTTTCCAAGTATGCCTCAAGACAGCTGTGAACACTGAGAGCTGCTCAGGTACCATGTAGCATGATATCCAACACAAAAGGAGGGTCCCATTTGAGATACTGGTTTTACATAGGTATCTTCATGTAGAAACAGCCACCAGCGGAAAAATAAGTGTGAATAAAAGCAAATTACAGCTTTGATTTTGCTTTCTCAAACCAAAGTTAAAATAATAAACAGGAAGGACTAAACTTTATTGCTTGTAGTTTAAAAGAAAAGTGCATTAATTTTTTAAGCATTTCCATACATACATACCTACATAGTTGTTTCCCACCATGTGTTACAGTCACTGCCGGAGGACAGCAATAAAATTGCTCTAATTTTTGTACAGCCAAGCAGACAGGTTTAATAAATTAATAAAATTACATGTAGACATGCAGGCAATAGCCATCACTAATTTTCATTGTTACTCATTTTTCCTTATTCCTCTTTTGAATTTTTCATAGAAAGTCATGAAGTTAATAGAAGAATTGTTTTAATTCTAGCAAAGCTGAAAATCTTCTGCAAATAAAAGTTAAGATTGGTACAATTAGCATTTAACACCACATTAGATTCTGTTCATAACTTCAAGAGGAGGTAAAAAAAACTTTGAAAAGCTTTAAAAATGAATCAGTCAATTGTATTAACCTATTTTCATTTAAACTCTAAGACTTAATATACAATAGTCATACCCCACATCCTACAAAGCTGCAAAGATTTTTGTTGCAGATTTTAATTGCACAGTAATCCAGTCCCCCAGGCACATCAAAGGCCACATGTCCCTCTTCACCACAATTCCAATTGCTCTCATCAGCTAAGAAGTTTAAAGCACAATCAAATTTCTTTTTCAATCACATGAGCCCTGTTAATAAGCTATTCTTTAAGTTCATTCATCCATTCTAAGATTCTGCAACTTCTCCAAGATGTCTTGAAGAACAGTTTACAATGAAACTTTTGAATGCGAGCTAGCCTGGGGAACTACTTTATCACCACTTAGCTGTTCCCCAGAGGGTAACAGGTGACATGGCCCGAGATAATACAGAACTAATCTTTTTTTGTGATTAAACTCTTTCAAAATTACAGCTAAAGCATCACACTCAAAGGTTGCATTAGTTAGAACTGGTACTGAATATTGACTTTTATGAGAAGAGGAGAGGAAAAAAAAAGAGAAGATAAATAATTCAAGGCCATTCCTTTAATGATTTAAAATGACTTAGTGTCAGCCAAAACAGTAAATAAACATTCATTTATATATGGGCATATGCACAAAAACTTACCATTTTCACTGTCGGACTTGTTTTCATGTTCGGTATCAGTCAGAGTGAGGGCTGAGTTGGAACGGCTCGACAGACAGGAGCTGCGCCCTGATTTGACCCCCCTGCCCCAAAGTCTCATGGCATGCTCTGGAGACATCACTCCTTCATTTTCAGTATCAGCATCTGACCCTGCACTGATAGAGTAACCTCTGTGGGGGAGCCCCATTTCCGCACAAAATGCCAGTCCTCGACGAGCTGCTGGTTCACAAACTCCTAACTGCCTTAGGGTAAAATTCTGTCCTGATTAGGGGAAAAAAAGATAACAAAAGATGAGAAATTTTTAATTATTTTATTTTAAAGAATTTTAAAGTAAAAACTCTTCATGTGTATAATTGTCTCAGACATCACACAAGGTGTTTTGTCAAAACTCCACCTGTATTACAATCAAGTGGATTCTTTTGTCTCCAGCTCTCCTCAGCAGTGTTTTGCCAACTGCTTAAACGCATCAAAAGTGATCTTTGCTAGCAAATAAACAAAACAGAACCTCCTAACTAAGAAAAGCCAATACAGTACATGAAAGGATTTAAAGAAAAATATAAACTTTTCCTTTTTTCAAAGAAAAAATATTTTTCCAAGTATAAAAACACTTAAGGTATTTGTCAGAATTTTTACTTGATTGGTTTTGGGGAAGGTCTTTTGTTTGTTCTTGTTAGAGGCCAAAGCAAGAGGCTATTTTCCCCATACAAATGTCACCTAATGTGGTAATGGAAAAGCTAAACAGGAACAAAATTCACCTTTTTTTTTTTTCTTTTATTTCTCTACCCTACTATACACAAATACAAATAAACAGAAACACGGTCACCTGTTACCTGCAAGTATTACAGTAAAATTGTTATTTTTCACATCACTGTACTTTGAGAAGCATTTTGGACTTTTACTGCTGAAGCAGAGGCTGTGCATTTTAATAGATTTTTAGCCTTTTTTGGGGCAGAGCAGGAGACATAAGTGAATTCCAATGATTGTATTAATAAATTAGGTGCAATAAACTTGTGACACTTCAATAACTTAGAGTGTCTAAATTATGCGACACTCAAAATTACTGCCTTTTTAATGGCTGCGTCTTCATCCCACTTTTATGTCTGTAGATTTAAGACATTTTATGATATATAGACACTTGGCAAGCTCCTTTGCATACCTATATCTATAATACTTTTCCACCCTAGCCCACAATTATTTCATAGCTCTGAGAACAAATCAGGACACACATTCAATTTTTGAATCTGACAGGCATCCTAATTTCTCCATAATTAGTCATTTAACATAAAGACACACAAGCAAGACAATTAAAGCTTATAATACGTCAAGAACAGAATTCTATACATTAGAAAGAAAAAGAATTGCAAAAGTATGAATACAGAAGTGCAAATAATTCCTGAAATATTAAGAGTTAATGCACTGGTCATTGACTTTTCTAAAGTGATCTGGTTAATTATTTTATTCCTGCAGTCACCTGAAGCTGTTGCTACAAATTTCTTCGCAGTCAGAACCATAAATGAATTCTGACAATGACTTTCATAAATAATGAAAATCAATTACTACAATTAGGTACAAATCAAACTACTTATTATGCAGCCGTGAATAGACATTTGAATGAAAATATAGCTGGGGAGGTAAATATAAAGGAGTAAGCATATTTATGACAATGTCTGAGCAGTGTCAAGGGTATAAGAAAGGGGATTATCATGCACACTGATAGTATCTTGTAATTTTTTAAAGCTGTCATGCCATGTGAATTTCTAGGTTTTATGAGAGCTGAAACTAATCAGCGAAGGAAACAGGCCAAACAAACCACCCAGTGGTAATAGTGTCAGAGATGAAAATAGTAAAGTGTCTAAAATGCTTGTTATTTTGCATTTGTGTAGATATATGCTAAGGGTGACAGTTTAGAATACTGGTTTATGCATTTGGTACATTAGTATGTGAATCTACATTTTCAAACAGATGCCTAAAATCAGATACAAATACAGAAGAAGCCTCTCTGCACATGTATATGTATACAGGTGTCTCTACACACATATGGAGTAGATAAGGTGTAAACATGATTGCACAAACAGTACCTTATTTATTCTAAAAGAGCATTTTGAGAGGCAAAATGGAAAGGAAAGAGGTATTTTGACCAAAGACAAGGTTACTTGAGTCAGTAACAAAACCACTGCTGACTGCAATGCAACAAGGTGTTACGGCTGTGGTGCCCAGCGGCTCCTGGTGCTGAGATGAAGGCAAGGAAGGATGCAGACAGACACAGCCACTGCCCCCTGAGCCACAGCCAGAGCAGCTGCAGCAGCAGGAGAGCATCACACCCTGCAGCTCCCCAGCAGCCTGCTGCACACAGCCCCTGCTCCCCGCACTGCAAAAACGCCCCTGCACCCAGGTACAGCAATTTGAAAAGACTATTACATACACACTTCTTTTTTCACCATAAGCACCTAAGTGAAACCACCTGAGGGATTCCAGAACATCTTCAGGAGCTTCATAGGAGACTTGGTCTCAGGTATAACATACCACCTACCATCTAGTCATAGATTTTTAACTTGAAGTTTACAACGTCCTATCTCCACGTAAAATATCTTCTTTTTCCCTCTCTTGTGAATGGTAAAAAAAACCTCACAAAATGATATTTGGCTTCTTTGTAAGCCAAAACAGAAAAGGGGGGCAGGTTTGACTACTGCCCTCTCATCCCATTCAATATATTAGAGCTTTTCACTACACTCTGAAGTTTTACAACATAGCCCAGAAATGTTGTAACAGCTTTAGAATCATCAGGCTACATAATCTTCTGACCTAAAGCCTTCCTAAGAGCTTCACTAAGAGGATTGTAGTCCATGTAAGTTGCCTACACAAATGAAAAAACAAAATAAAACAGACCCGAAACAACCCACAAAACACAAATTGAGAAGTTGACGTGGAAAAAAAAAAGTTTATTTCTGTAGAAATTCAAAAACTCAAATCCCAAAGGAAATCATATATATGTGATTGAAAAATTTTATATCGTCTTAAGGTTTCTGAACAATAAAACCATTTTGCAAAAATTTTGCAGCATCCAGGGGAAGCTGAATACAGCTGGGATGCAGACCTAGAGAGTAGCAGGCTAGTTGGGAGCTTTTACTTGATAATGGACAACACTATGAAATCAAATTAAAACCTGAAAAAGAGGTTGTAGGAGCTCAGTGGGAAAAAAAGAGCATGAAGTGAGGATGTTCTTCTTGTGTTCAGAGTTTCTAATTCATCTTTCCAGAATGACTTCCATGTGAGGGATTTACTCAAAGGTTTCTTACACTTTAACATTTGCAATTTCTCCCACTGACAGGAAGTGCTCAAGAGTTCACAAAGACTTAAAAACAGCTTGGCCATTGTAATGAACCAATTCCTGAGAAAAAAATGGAGACAGAATAAACAGATACCATAATGCTTTGTGGGATTTTTTCCTTTCCTTTAAAAAATGTATGAAGTGAAAATTAGAAACAAAATTACACACAACATTTCAAGGAGACTTGTTCTGGAGACGCCTTTGGGGGGTTTTGGACTATTTGGGATGATATGTCATTAAGTTAAGTTTTAAAAACTGACAATAATGCTGTTTACTACCACTCAACTATTAGATGCTGCATTTCTCCTAGCTAGGAATATCAATTTATGGGTATTATAAGGATTGCTGTCACCCTCCATTTGTGCAGATGAGCAAAACTAATTAATTAATAACTCTAAAATTACTTCCTAAAGCTTGTGCAGCATACATGCCTACCTATTATGTTGCAACTTTCTTTGTAAGCAATGATCCATGTAGGATTGGTGCACCTTCTTAACTACATCACTTATGCAAAAAATGATTCCAACATACTTTCAATACATATAAGTCTATTCATCATTCTTAAAATATAATGTGCATATATATATTTCTTTGCCAAAATCACACTGGTTACATCATCTAGAAATGTTTTTTTTTTCTTTTGAGTTTAATCAATACTTCTATAACAAAGTTTGACATATGCAGAAATGGTGTAGTTCTTTATAAAGCTGTAAGTTAAAAGTTGGAATTAAATGGAAACTTGCTGCACTTGTGCTACATTTGTTTCCCTGTCCTATTTTGGGGGAGTCCTTCAAAGACCTCCATAATAACTCAGGTTTCAATTTGGAAATGTTATCTGTGGAAATGGGTTTTTGAAGAGGACTACTAAACAAAAGAAAAGGTCCCATGGTTCTTCAGTTGTCAGTGTCTGCTTTAAGTTGGATCTATACTAAATATAAACACAGAGATATTATCTTAAAAACCATGAAAAGGTGAAAGAATCAAACAGACGGAATGAACAAAAGTTGCCAAAAGAAAATTTGTCAGCATCTCCAGCCATCAGCACCGTCCTTACTAATTCATTAACCACTGATAAATTGACAAGTCAGGTTTTAGCAACAATAGACCATAGGAAAAAAAATCTGAAAAGCCTCCAAAGCACCTGCCTAGTTAGCATAAAAATAGACTCAACTTCCCTAGCTTTTAAACAGAGGAATTAGATGTGAGTGTCTTTGCTGACTTTGGTTTTGTCCTAACAGGACGGACACAGTACCAAAAAGGCAGAGGTCCCAGACATATCCAAGTTCATACTTTAAATTCAGTTTGGCTCTTGATAATGTTTCTCACCATATCTGCCTATCTGCATAATTCATTACTTGTCAGTCCCCTTTCTAATCTATTCTTCCTTAGTATTTTACCTTCTTCTACCTGCCTTGAACACATTTGAGGCATTCAAAAACATTTTCCCTGTAATCACTATGTGATAATGCATGACAAAAATACTTATACCAAACTTGGTAAAACTGTGAAATATCTAAAGATGTACAGATGCAAAACAATGATCATGGACCTGAGGAGAAGCAAACTTCTCCCTTACATTTCCTTGACTTGCTACTTAATCCTAATTTTTCTTTTTAATTAAAAGTAGGTTTCATTTCTTTAGAAAGCAAAAGAGGGAAAAGATAGTTCTCTAGTTCTTTTTTTTTTCTGTCTGCAGATTACTGCATACAAATACATCCTCAGTAATAGAACATTTATTACATATGCTTATTGTATAAGCAGCACTGGTATCAAAGAGTTCCTGCAAGGACCATACTGCTTTCTGCTACTCTGATATGGGAAAAGTACTTACTTCCTTTTTATTTCATATTTAGACACTATGTAGGGGATATATTTCTCCTATTGAAGCTCTTTATGCAGAGCTCACACTTAGAATAAGGTCACTTGTAAGGAAATGTCTTGAGAGGAAGAATGTGGAAATAAATGTACAGTAGGATAGCAAATTTGCTGAAAACAAAAGGATAAACATTTTTTTTTTTTTAATAGCAAAACAGACACATTAGATGCTCTAGAAAACTCTGACAAGGAGCGTAAAACACTGTCTCCAGAAGTCAGAATGTTAGGTGGGTAGAATGCAATTGCACAAAAGAGAGAATGACTAACAGATGTGATACATCCATTCTGTCACACCAACTTCACAATATATTTAGTAAAAGGGAGTTTTCAAAGCTGTACATGCAGAATTCTGTTCACTAGGATGTGAGAAACTGCAGTGAAGACCGACAAGTAATGAGCTTTGCCTATGCTAACATTTTCTCTTTGATTTGGTGTAGCATTTTGTTGTTATTACTTCAGCCTGATTTTTGCTTCTGTGCAAATTATCTGTGAAATTTAAACCATCCTAATCCACTGTATCACATTTTCCTCCTGTTCTTAATTCCCATGTTTTTCTTTTCACTCATCACAACCATCTTCCCTGTCACCTTTTAATCTCTTTTTCTTGACCTTTCTGCTCTATTCACTTCTCCATCTTAACCTCCTCTTGTCATTGTCAGATTTAGAGTGGAACTGTAGGATTCATATGACAGACAGTTGCTTCTCTAATATATCCAGTAAACTACATAATAACAAAGAGCACTGAAATAAATTAAATCTCATCAAGTGTGCATATAATTTTCAAATGCTCATTATTCTCAATAAATATTAATCACAGTTCTCACATTCCTTATGGACTTCTAAAAGCATTTGGGGACATAAGTCATGGTCTTGGTGACTTCTGAAAAGGTTAGTGCCAGATACTGTGAATTCTCTGAGCTCTACTTATTGTGTTACTCTTGATAGAAGAGCTTTATGCAAGACTCAAACCCCAAGTCAGTTATTGAAAAAAAAAATCACACATATATTTGCATATTTGTGGGAAATACAGTGTTTCAAACTTGATACATGTTTTTATTACGACAGAATCACAAGGAAACATTAATTGAAAAGATAGCCTGGGAAAGTTTTTATTTTCAGATGCAGGGAAGAATTTATGTCTGTGAAACACAATTATCTTCTTGTCACTGGTCTACCAAATGATGGTTCAAACACAGACTCTCCTGTGCAGTATGGGCAACTCATAATTTTATTCCCTGTTAGGCTTGAGGATCTACAGTCCTAATCCTCAGACTAGAATATAAGAAGCACTTCTTAAACCAGTATAAGGATAAAGGGCTGTTCATCAAGCCCATCTGAAGTCACCATAGAGGAAGATTAAAGCCAGCTGAAGATAATTTCATAACTGCACAATTCAAAGCTGTGAAGCAAACATGTTCCACTAAATGAATTAATAATTTAAACATTATGGTTCCAAATTTGGGGATTTTATATTAAAATCTGATTTTATGACTATGATTATACAATATACAAACTAAATTAAAAGAGAATCCAGCACAGCTGTTCCAATCATGGACTGCAAGAGGTGAATAAAAAAGGATTTGTGGATTTAGAAAAGAAATACAACTCCAAGAGCAGCAAAGAACACAACATCTTGATCACAAGCAGAATGACAAGTAGTATAGACAGTTTAGGCCTCTATCTTAATCTTTGGATCCTGGGACCAAAACATCAACATTTGAGCATCCATTTATTACAAAATAAAAATTACAAAAAGCCTAAATTTGATAGATGTGAAGAAAATATGACCCAAGGGTAAGTAATGTAGAGATGATGGATACCCAGTCTGCAAGGAGCCTACAAAGACAGATCTGACAGGTATGAACTGCCACATTAGGGCCAGTACGGTGCTAATGACATGACATACAGCTTGAAATGAGAAAGGAAGGTGAGGAAGAGGGAGGCAGCATGAAGACATGCACACAAACTGGAGCTCAGGTTTACTGCTATTCCTGCATACAGGGGGGTGAGAAAACTCCACTATTATTTATGCCTTTCCATGAGGGAAAAGCAGATTTTCTGCCACAAGTGACCAGATGGACCAGACCCAGAGGGATATGTCTCTCAGCATGGAAGAAAACTCAATTAGTTCTACAGGCTATGAACTGATACAAAGTAAAAAGTAAAAACCCAGTGTGCCTATTTGAAGCCACCCATACATTTCAGTTTGTGGAATTTCATACAGAAGTATTCCACAGGTATGGGACTTGACTCTTCAATGCATGGACAGAGTGAAGTGCTCAGACCACCGCTGTAGCTAAATGGAAGCAACAACACAGAATACTGACCCAAAAATTTCTGCAGAAATGAAAACATCTTATTCCCTCTATCACTCACACTTTCCCATCACAATCCCCCAAAAGGCCTTCCATTCTGTGAACCCCCATAATAAATGTAGCGTACCAATGTTTTAATTTAGTTGTTCGAGAAATATGTCCATTATGTTGAAGACATGAAAAGATTTACCACTAAGAAATATATATGGCACTAAAAAAAAAAAAAAGGCAGAAAAACAAAGCTTGAAGCAAATGTGCTCCCTTGGCTCAGCCATTTCCTCTTTTGGCTTTAATAAGCTCAGTAACACCAAGTACTGGCTCTCAAGCCTGTAAGTTGATGCTGTACAAACTAATTTCAGAAAGCACCAAGGAACGTTCTGAGAAATTACCCCCATTTTACAATCTCTGCTTCACTTTATGCATTTATTTGCCAATGATGGAATAAGCAATCACTCACAGCTTGGCCTCCAGCCCTGACTCTCAGCCCTAAGCACTAAATCAACAGACAGGAGAGACAGGACTCTTCAGCTTTGTTCATTCCTCCCCTCATCCCATCTCTAACTGCACACCGGTCCAGCTTTATCCTCTCTGTAGATGTTAACATACTGAAGTCATCTTTTATAGCCATGCATGGGGGATCCATTCATCTCCCCAGTCCACTGTTTAGTTTTTATTATGAACAGAAGCAGCACATACATCTCAGTATATGAGCTATGGAAAGATATAAAAGCAGTTACAGACGCTCTACATTATCTTTCTTTCCATGAGGCTGAAAATCCTTGTGAAGGCCTCTTGGTCACCTTATAAATCCTTAATCATTTTGATCAAGAACTTAATTCTCCTATTTTGCAACTGGACTAGTTGAAGAAAAGGTTTCTACTCTATGGACTTGTAGTGTCTGCGTAGAACTGCCTGAACAAGCAGTGTGCTGCCAATAACCAAGGCTGATTTCTCCCTGGAGAATCACAATTACCCTTTGTCTGTAGATCTGTAGCTCATCTACAGGCCATGACCCACAAGGGGCCAATTTCATCTAGATGAATACCTTAGAGCATGTGTGCATATCACTGAGCGTGAACTAAATATACTCCTAATCAAATGAAAGTGAAATGTTTTTCTTCATACCACTTTGCAGCTAATAGAATAACTTTAAAAGTCAACATATCCTTATCACCTGGAACCCAAAAACCAATTAACTTCTTATTGTTGCTTCAAGAAGTTACTAGTATAACAATGAGAGATTATAATACTACTTAGCACTTACAGTGCTTTTCATCTTCAAAGCATTTTGCAAACATAAACTAATTAATCTTCCCAAAATGCCTGTGAGGTAGGTAGGTGTTATTATTCCTGTATTACACAAGGTAAAAAAAGAAGAAACGCCTCTGGCAGAAGGTTATGTGCTTAGCTCAAGGCCACAAAATTATCCAGAACATACTGGCACCGTATGCTGCTTACAGAAGTTACCCACAGAAATCAGGCAGACACTGCAGGTGGCCATGTTTCAGCATAACAAAAAAGGATCTGTCATGATGACAATCAGGACACATCTTGCACTGCAGCCAGGAAGCATAAAACACTAATTCTAATATCTGCCTTGGATTTTGAGAGACAGCGCTTGCCGTGTCACTGAATGGTAATTAATTTGCTCATTGGGAGATCACAAAGTCACTAATATATTATTTCATACCTTCATATAAATACCTTGCAAAGCAAGCTGTTTCAGTTCTATTGAGAAGCACTTGCCTAGCCAATAGGCAAAAAGAGCTCATCAATCCAGCTAGTGGAAAGTCAAAATGTTCTTAGGTATCTATCCTTCCACTGCTTCAGACAGCTAAAATTACTCAACCCTTAGGTTTAAAAACATGACCATTTAAAGCCTTTCATCCTACAGTTGACATTTATAGTGACTAAAAAGATTAAACATTGTGCTATCCAAATAATTCAGTTTGGGCAGCTAGTATTTAAAACAATAGACTTTAAATCATATTACATTAGAATAGTAGTTGTAATTAAGGCACTGGTTTCTAAGGTCTTAAAAATGTATCCTTGACAGTGTTTAATATCTTATGCAATAAAATAAAATTGTCAAACCATATATATCACTGTTTCAGGTCCCTCTTTCGCTGAATGGTGATATTTTTCTAGCACCTAAATCTAATTTTCATGGGATTAGCAGTTGAACAATAGCTGTGATATATCCACACACTGTAACATACTGCACATGGTTCTACTTTTTAGCACCCAGGAATGAGCTGTCCAGTATACTGTGAAGGAAAGGAATTATTTTTCTTTATTTATTTGGTACATTTGCCCTCTCTTCTAGCAGCTCCAAGAAGGTATTTAGGGCATTTAATCTAATTCAGGCACTTAAGTATTCCAGAATAGTAAAGGTATAAAACTATGCATAGGAATGATTTCTCCAGCAAAACTAAAAGGGATGGAATGCAATTAAATTGACCTTGAGACTTGGCTGACAGTGAACTGTTCTGATTGATAAACACAATGAATTCATTCTAACTGCCATCCAAGAAGACCAAATAACTTTACCCGCAATCTAAATCATATTTGACTCAAACTTCCAAAAAGTAAAAATTTAACAAAACCTGCACTACCTCCTCGGGTCTTCTAATAGAAAAAGGTGTCCTGCAACTCAGTTTTCCAGTTTACACAGCTTGCAAACAGTTCTGTGACAATTTTGTAAGAAAATATGAACATGCACAAGCCTGCACTGAATTCTGCCACCAGTGCTTGTTGGTCAGCTTCTGTTCCGGTGCAAAACCTCACTGACATGATACATGGATCTCTCTGTAGGACCACTACACCGTTCTGCAATTACAAAAGTCTTTGAAATGGAACAATGACTAATTGAGAGGTATTTAATAGCCCCCTCTTCCCTTTAACATGTATCCGATGGTAACTAAAACACAGTTTTTGCATGCCTGCATTTTTCTTACTAAATTAATATGAAGTTTTTCAGTTATTGTGGAGTCCAGGTTTGATTCATGATCTTTTTTCAATTATATTAATATTATTAAAATATTACTTCAATTTTTTTTCCAAAAGCAATTTAAAAAATACTGCTTACTTTCTGTATTTCTACCGTCCTTCCCACCCACACTGTAGTCATGCCACACTTTCAGATATTTTTGCATAGCAGTCTCCTATGTACTTAATATCACTTCATACACGAAGTGGTATAAAATTTCTAAACACAGGAACTTTTCTCTGTACAACAGGGAAATTCAACTTCCTACTGCCAGCTTTAATTTTGAATTGAGCAAGAACTTGGGCATAATGCAATACACAATCATAGAATCAGTCACAGAATAGTTTGGCTTGGAAGGAACCTTAAAAATGATCTAGTTTCAACCCTTCACCAATGGCCCTGCTCTAACTCCAAGCATTTAGGTTGCTGAATTCAATTAGAGAAGTACATTTAAATCAAGTAGAGAAGCACATTTAAATCAGACTGCTCTATATAGCTGGATACTTCAAAGTATATGAAAACAGGTGTCATCTTCCCTAACACATAAACAGGAGACTATCATATCATCACACCTTTAAAATAAAGTCTTTCATAGAGCTTCAGCCATTGTCAAGCATGAGATTAGGTATCTTCTCAAAGTAATACAAAATTGAGTGTCTTTCTTGAAACTATTTTTAAGAAAAAAAGGCTCATGGCCTTCACTTACATGGCTGTCCTGTGAGGTTTATAAACAAAGAGAAAATAATTTACAAGTTCTAAAAATAGTAGGCTAAATAATCCTCATCTAAAATTTTTAAAACAAAACCAGTTTTGCAACAGGTGAAGGGGCTGAAGAAACATAGGAAATTGCACTAGGTCTTATCTCCCATGGATGTTAACTGAAAGCAGGTTGCCTAGATGTAGTTCCAATTTCCTAACAGCTTACTTGCTCTTCTAGTCAGTTGGGTTTCAAAAGTAACAAGAAAATCCCCAGTTATATAATAATTTAATGTTCAAATACATTACAATATGTTTTAAATGGTGGTTTGACAACCATAATGACAAACATATATTTTTGGGCTCATATTTCTATTTATGCAATTAATCAAAAGCAACAGAAATTCAACTCATGAGGAAAAATATCATTAGACTGGAACAGACAACTGGAGAATCTCCTCTCCACAAGAAAAGATCTCATGGAATAAAGCTACCACTAAATAAAGCACACCTGTCTCCAACAGCAGTATCCCTTTCTGAATTCCTGCCACTGGATTTTGGTAAAGAGGAAGCACAAAACATGTACTGAAACTACTCAGGAAGAAGAGACAGGAAAGTTCTGATTCACTGGCAGAAAGCTTTTCAGAGATTTATCCTAAAATATCAGGCATAAAAAACATCCTGACATTTTAAATGTGGGTCAGCAGTGCCCTGTCAGCCAGGAGGGCCAAGCCTGTCCTTCATCAGGCACAGCATGGCCAGCTGGGCAAGGGAGGGGACTGTCATTGCCCCGCTCTGCTCTGCTCTGGGACAGCCTCACCTCCAGTGCTGGGGGCAGCTCTGGGTGCCACAATGTAGGAAAGATGCTGGAGAGCATCCAGAGGAGTCAACGAGGACGTTGGAGGGCCTTGAGGGGAAGCCATGCGAGGGGCAGCTGAGGTCGCTTGGTCTGTTCAGCCTGGACAAGGGGAGGCTGAGGGGAGACCTCAGGGCACTCTACAATTTCCTTGTGAGGGGAAGAGGACGGGCAGGAACTGAGCCCTTCTCTGTGGTGACCAGTGACAGGACACAAAGGAATGGCCTGAAGTGGTGTCAGGGGAGGTTGAGGTTGGGTATTAGGAAAAGATTTTTCACCCAGAGGGTGCTTGGGCATGGGAACAGGCTCCCCAGGGAAGTGGTCACAGCACCAACCTGACAGAGCTCAAGAAGTGTTTGGACAAGGCTCTCAAGCACACAATGTGACTCCTGGGGTGTCCTCCACAAGGCCAGGAGTTGAACTCAGTGATCCTGATGGGTCACTTCCAACTCAGAAGAGCCTATGATTTTACGATTTCAATTCCTCCACATTTGAGAGACTTAAGAATCTTGCATAACTGCTTCAGTAACTTTCCAGCTGATACTGGAAATTTCATATTGCTTTACACAGGGCAGAAAGTGAAACATTGATCATGATTAATTTTTTTTAATTCATTCCCAATTAAAGGTATTTATTAAAGGTTGCCCTTTTTATTTACAGAATAATTTCCTGTTGAATTAGGAGGCTGTCAATTACACTGTCAACAAAACCATATATCTCATTCTATTTCTGGGCAAAGGGGAAAAAAATAACAGGAAAGCATCTTTTATATATTATTTAAAAATCTTTGAAATGACCTTGAGGACCTTTTCCACAAAATACTTCCAATGCCAGAAGCTGTAAATTCTCAGTCAAAGATGAATCAAAGGAATACAAAGGAATACTTGAACCAAGCCCTTTATTACCTGACCCTACCAAACCTGCAGGTAGTCCCCAAAGGGGCCAAACTGGTCCACAGTACAGGAAGCCAATAAGCCATACAAAAAGAATTGAAAGGACAATGAGGGAAATTAAATGGGCACAGAAGACAGTGCTGAGACCACTGAAAGGTGAAGAGGGTATTATCCATCCTAGACTGCCATTTGAGGCCTATAGACATGCAACTTATTGCATATTGGGTAATATGTGTTAGCTACATACTGTGTGCTTTTCTGAAGAAAGTGAAAAGGCATAAAATTGAAGCCCCAGTGCACCATCATATGTGACATGCCAGACCACATAACTTCTTCCAGTTTGTTATTGCTATTTAAAAAAGAATAATATTCTGGTCAGGCAATGGTTTATGAATTCATTAAATAAATGGTGCCTGTTCCGACATAATTTCATCCCTTGTACTAAGACAGTGTCTACAGTACAGATCTTAGAAAACTTCCTCTTGATTTTTATCTCATGAATGATGTCAAGGTGACCAATGACTTAAAAACTAGAAAACAGTGATAACCTGAAGTTTCAACACATCACAGAAACCAAAAATAAACAGCAGAAAGTAGTGTAGAGTAGCAGAAAGCCTCAGTTACATGTGCATAAGAGAAATATTTTTATTTCCCTTGCAAACACTAGTAGGCAAAGAAGTCAACACCATCTGCCCAGCTCTAATTTTAATGTAAAGTTATTCTAAATGGAACAGAGAAAAAACATCAATGGAAAAATGATTTAGATATTCTAAAATTAAAACTAAGGACTGTCTCACCAGGAGTGAGATTTCTAAATCTACTTTTGTTTCCACATAAAATAAGAGATAGCTTTAAACAGAAAACTGAGTCATGGGTTCACACAGCTCTTGGCCTAGCTTTATCCTTTTAGATAGCTAGGCTGAAGTACTCTACACATTTCATAACATTTTTTTCCTCTTTATATTAAGTAGCTTAGTTGTAGAAATGTAGAAGTATTCCAGACACTACAGTTTGGAATCCAAAAGTGATGCATAAGTACTGAACCCTAATTAGAGCCAAGTTCAATCACTCAGAATCCCTGAGATCTAAAGGGACCTCTTGAGATCATCTTGTCCAAATCCTGTGCTCAAGCACAGTCAGCTACAGTAAGGTGCAAGAGAACCTTAAAAAATATAAAATCATGTTTTGAGAATCTTGATGGATATTTAGACTTCTCATGTCACTCCAGTCCTGAACTGAAAAACTCAACAGTGAGCTTTAGCAAACTATTATCATCTGGTTATATATCAGGGATAACCACTAAAAAATCATTTAACATACCGAAACACACAAATTATGAACTAATTTACCTTACTCACTGAGCAGTGCTCTTTTACTGCCCTTCTAAGCTAAAATATAAAAGCACTGAGCTAATGAATTATTTTTATGTTCATCCAGACATACTATATTTCCATAAATCTATTAATAGAGCTTGGTCTTCTTGGAACACTTGTATTTATTTCTTTTTTATTAATTTTAAAACTATTTACATTTTTAGATATACTAGAATGGTAAACTTTTGGGCAACCTATTAATGAGCCAAATAACTGGGGGTCTATTTTTAAATTGTAAGGCCTGAATGCTTCACACTTGACTCTGCAATATTGTCACTGACCCACTGCCCAACACAGGTCATTTGCTTCCTGTGCATCATATATTATTTACTCCAAAGATGGTACACATTGCTTCCCCATCTTTGTAAAACATTTACAGAGATACAAGGGAAGTGTACTACTTGTGTGGAGTATTACCAAAACTGATGAAACAGGTAAAATAACATACCCTTCCTGCAGCAAGAATGCCTTGGAACTAATGAATTATACACTCTGAATTCAAACATCTTGCCTACCTTGTCTGGTATACTCATCTGCTTCTCTGTGGACCAAATCTTTTACCCGGTTTCCATACAGCAACCTAGAGGAATCATGATCAAAAGCTTTCAAGGTTTCACTGGAGCTGTAAGACTTCTGAGTAGGCACTCTGCACTCCTCATTTTCTGCAGAAGAATTTGTATAGCGACGCTCCTTGTCCCGTCTGCTCTTTGTCAGGGAGCAATAAGGCCTACGTTCCTTCACATCCATACTTCATTCCTTCTCTGTGCACATCAGTCCAGCTTATTGGGAAGTCTTCTCTACATTCAGCTTACATTCACCTATAATAAAATTAGAAAGACAACCACTGATGCGTTACAATGATCTCTAATGGCTGTAATTGATCCCTAACTGTCTGGAACAGAAAGAAAGATCTGCTCAGCAATGGGTGAGAAGCACTTCCGTAAGACTTGCCAGAGCTCAATGCATGAGCTACCCTGATCTAAAACATTAGCAAAAAAATTATTGTGAATAACATCAACACAATACTACTCATTTTTTTTACAACAGATTAAAAGATCAAAAGCAGAGAATGATTGGAGCAGAGAACAGACTGGAAAAATAGTAGTCTTTCAGCTTTAGAAATGTGTAGTTGCCTAAGGTCTATCTGTAGTTAAGCTGTTTTTTTCTTTTTCTGAAAAGCCTGCATGCTTAAATGGCAAATCTGGTTTTCTTCTGCTTGTTGGAAACTTGTGGTTTAAATGTTTGGGGTTTTATACTTTTTTTGCAGACTTTAAAACTTCTATAATTTTTATTGCAATTGCTATTCTAAGAAAATTATTCTCATCAGAGAGCATGTACACATAATTTCACAGCAAGCTACAAAAGCAACACAGGTGACGTACAGGAAGGTTTATCCAAGCCAGTATATTCTATGCAAGCTGTGCTAGAAGGCAAGAAAATATTTGATTTGCAAATGACAGTCAGAAATAGGGTTTTTTTTCCCCCTCAAGTTTTTAAGTACTATTACAGTAAGAATCTTATTTCTATTACTATTTCTTTTGCTTTAATATTTCATTCATGTGTTTTCAAAACAAGACTTCTCAGTTTTCAAAACAAGAAATCTCAGTTTAATTTCTTGGGTCCTGCACCCTCAACCAAAATATCTACATTTCTGACAGAAAGAAAGCCTGGAAAATTTTGGTTTTGTTTTTTAAAGAGAAGTGCTAAAATAAAGTTAAGAATATAATTTTTATCTTTAAATAGCTGAGAAAGCATATGCATATCACACAGTAACACATATCACACAGCAACACATATCACATAGCAACAGCAAACTCCATTTGCACTCTTTTCAGCAAAAATAAGGTTGCTTTACAACTCTTCACTTATTTAAACACTTAATATCAAACTAATTAGTTGTCACTCCTTAAAATATTTTTAGAGAGTATTTAACTTACTACAGAGCCATAATTAAGTTTGTGAACAAGAACCAGTCCTTTATCTTTTTGTTTTGCAATTTTCCAAAAAGGCTTTTGCATTTCTTGGCCTATGTAAAGCCCAGATGAGACTTGAGAATAAAACTCCAAAGACTTCAATTTAAGGAAAATTTTCAAATTTTAAGTGGTTAACTGAAATTTTTACATGATCAAAAAAAAAAAAAGTTTTACAACACAACAGTTTATTGAATTGATGACTGTTTAGATGTTTGCATGCCCACATAGCACATCTTTTTAGCTTATATGAAACACTCAGATTTTAAAACATTTCATTTACTAATAAATGTAAGTACTTTCCAGGAAAAATCAGTTTACTAGACATATTATAAACTCTGTGTTTTATTAATGCTAAACTGAATTGTTATGTTTAAAAATAATTATTAACAAATACACACAGGAATTCCTTTGCAGTGCAAAGCCTATTCTCCCCTTTCATCTAAGAATGTCAAGACTTTAAAGGGCCACTAATTCCTAGTGTCTCTAAACTGTACCATGGGAAAACTGACACACACTATTCATCATCATGACTATTCACCTTCAAAGAAGAAATAATTTTTATTTTTATCCAAGTTTCCAAAATCCTTTATAACGTTAAAAAAAGACCCAACAAGAAACCACCAAAAACAACAAAAAAGCACAACAAAAGCCAAACCAACAACCAAACTCTTATTTGCACAACACATTGTTACTATACCAAGCTAAAATCCTCAAAGATTTAATCTAAGCTGCAGCATGAAGAAGTACTGATCTGCCTCCCACAGAAGACAATGAATTCAATAAAATTTCAAAAAGCAGTTCTCTGGATTATCTATTGCCTCTCCAGGCAAAGAATGAAAAGGTTAAAAAAAATACAAGCTGTTTAACAGCACCACTTTATGGAGACACTTCAGCAGTGATTATCCTGCCAGAATAATGAGGACTACTGGAGTATTTGTAGGCATTTTTGGAAAAAAAACCAAAACAAACAACAAAACAAACCTTTTAGGTTTTAAGTACATCTTTTTTAATCTGGCATTATACAAATCACCTGTTTATTTTCAGTAGCCTTTAACTTTAAAAATTAGTAATATCTTTCAGCAAGTCTTAGGAAACAACATCCTCAGGCTTGTGTCTGAATTTATTTCATCAGTGAATTAATACACATATCTAACAGAAGACAGAATAAAAGCTATCTTAAAGAACTGTCTACAAATAAATGTTCTTTACTGTGATTAGACAACAAGCAGAAAGGGAGAACACAAACATATTTGCAGAACACAGAAACAAATATCAGAATTAATGTTTAAGTAGGGTAAGTCAGCAGTGACAAGTCAAACAAAAGGAGACTTGCAGACGGCTTTACTACATCTTTACTTGAATCATTGATACATTATGAATCACCCCTTCTTCTTCCCTAGAAAACACTTCTCATACCCAAATGAGAGAAATATTTTCAATTATTGAGAAAATTATTTCAATAAAAAACCCAACTGACATTTACTACATTTACTCAGCCCCTTTCTTTGAAAGATCACGATTAAAATACTAACAAGATTTCCCATTCACATCTTCACAGATTTAAATGAACCACTGCTGCACAGATTTGATCATATTTCCTTTTTTTCTTCTCTTCTGTTTCATATAATATTAAAGCTGCATCTCAGGGTCTTGGCGGGGATAGACAAATGCACAGCAACTAATTTAAAAAATCAGATTAAAATCTTAAACCAAGGAGAATTAAATTTATTTTGAGATGTATTATAAAACACTTGCTTTCATCTGCAAAGAATTTTTGCTCATATGTCAGTATTTATCATCTATCAGGTTGCTTCACCCCAACTAAATTATGTCATTTACACACAGCAATATTTACAAAGCTATTGAACTACTAACACACTCACAAAAGGATGTCAGTTCAGCTCTGCTATATATTGCTGCATGTGTTATATTGCAATGCTAACGTGAAACAGCCTGAAAGGACTGCAGAAAATAAAAAAAGATATTTCACTGGTGCACGCCACTACTTCAAGTTTCTGCGCAATACTTTTGAAAGTATAAAAACTGAGGATGCTCATCTGTGTCACTGAGCATTGGGATCTCCCATGACCTCTTCAGTGATCTCTGCAGTATTAGGGGCTCCTGGCTGAATTCCACAGGAGGGTGTTCACTGATCACCAGGCTGACGTGTCAGCTCTCATACAGTCACGCTCAGCCCATTTCTCTACATGGCTTAGCTGATTGCACACTCAGAATCTACTTTCCCAGTCTCACTCCAAATTTTAAAAACAGCTTGAAACCATAAAGAGGAAATGGCCATTAAAAAAATAATATTTAAATATTTCTTTCTACTTAATTTAGAAGGAGAGAAGAAGCAGAGAAATAATTCTTGTTGTGATCAGGTCATTGGGATCAAAGAGTCCTTATGTATCAGGCTACATTGTTGACCTCTGCCAACATCAACACCTTTAGCACAAAAAATATTTAATTACCAAGTCTGGTAAGTTATGTACAATTAATAATTAAAACAAATAAACAATCAAAATTTCTTCTTTTACTTAAGTGCTGTAGAGACACCAAGTGCAAACACTAAAACTGAGCACAAGGCATGTTCACACACGAGTGTCAAAGCTACCACAGGAGCTTCAATGACTGATGTCTCAGACACAGACAAAGTTGGCTGATGTCTGTTAGAAGTTTTACACTGCATTTAAAATTTACCAGGACAGCTTTTCATCAGTTTCTCTTAGTCTTCTATTGCAATGTGAAATAAAGTCAAGGTAGTGAAAAACAAACAATAAAACAACCAAAAACCAAATCACAGTTACTTAACTCTTTTCAAGAAAAAACACTTGATACTTAAGTACACTGACACAGAAAAGTACTACAGACATATTTAAATTGGTAAGATGTAAAAAAGGCATTAAGGTCATGCTACAGAGTTATCCAGAACTCCCAGGTACAACTTTAGCATGCCTGCAGGCATTTAAATGTTACAGAAAATTACTGCATTTCATTCAACACCTTGAACTCTGAGTTCCTCAAAGGGTTTTTTGGCAGCAGGATGGCAATCGTGCCCAAGGTACACAGTGCCCCCTCCCCATCTCTCACTTGGAGAAACTTCTCCCAGCATTAAACATGAGTCAATGAACATCAATGCACCTGACTAAGAAGTCCAAATATACCTCAGTATTTTATGTCCTTTCATATCTAAAAATCTACAGAAGCATGAAGGAGGAAACAGGTAAGAAATAAAATATGTTTGTTGCCAAAATGACAAGATAATTGTATAGAAAAGGTGATGTCACTGCTTGGATTGATTTATGGATCTACTATAGTCCCTTTCAACATCTATATCCATTTTAGACATCTCTAAACATACAAAGCAAAACTGGAATTTGTTCTAAGAATAATGAGAGTCATTAATATACACGGAGCTGGAATAGAAAATATTAAAATATGGAAAGATAAAATTTGTACATTTTGTTACAGGAGAACAGTAAGAGAGTTTGAAATACAAGAAATACAAACTCTCTTCCTCAGTCTCAAGGAGAAGCAGCAGCAAGGAAAGCAGCATGTTTTTGGAGCACAGCCCTTCTTCCCTCCCTGAGGCCAGCAAAATTGAGAGAGGGAAGGAACTTCTATATTACATATCACAAACTTCCCTCCCAATATCTCAATCTGAAAACTTAGACATTCCAAAGAATCATAGTATTCCCAGCTGCAGAGACCTACATTATTATTGAATTATTGTTATTTTCGTTATTAATTACCATTATTACAAACGAAGAGTCATTGATCCTTCCACATTGACCCCTAGGTGAAAGCACAGTCTGAACACTTGCTTAGATGGCGACCAAATCTGCTTTCATGATTCTACATAAACACAAGCAGTACAAGAACCCTAAGATTTCGGGGAGAAGAAGCAGTCTTGAGCTTCTGTCTGGAATAAGAGCAGAGGATTTGACAGGCAGCAAGCTAAGACAGTGCCTGTTCTCAGCATTGACAACAGTTGCTGAAAATAGCATCTAAGTAGTGCTGTTCAACAGATACATGCCTGCAAGTGCCATTTTTTTTCATTTAATAATAATTTCCTTTGTACCTGTAATTGTTGACCAGGTTAAATTAATTTAAGTATTGCATTAGTTACAAATTGCACTAGGTATAGTATTTCACAGCCTCTTAATAGCAGAAGAACAAAGAAAAATTCAACTGATATATGTTAACAAGTAGATTAAAAAGCTTAGGTACAATATGCAAAAATTAAGAAAATCTTCTGTCCACAAAAAAAACTTCACAATTCGCACAACTAATCACCCATAAAACCTATTACAAACAAATACTAAGAAAAACTCAAAAAGCATAAAAGAGTGATGAAATTTCCACTTCAATGGCTGATAAAGTGAGATATGTCAGAAATCAACTGAGCTGGAAAAATGACACTTTGAAGAGGTGCTTAGGATGATCTGTAGCCATGATGTGCCATTAGTCAAACTGATGACTCTTAATACATGGACATTTCAGGTCATCATATCTAGAAACTCACTTCTTAATATAAAAAGTCTGTCTTCCAGCGTAGAAATTAGAGAGAATGTATCCCAAGCCAGCCTTCCTAAGAGGGAGTGAGAAACAGATGGCCTGTCAGACAGTTCACAAACTAAAATTTAAAAGAAGCCTCCTTAAGTTACTAACTAACCCTACATTTTAGAATCAAATTAAAAACAAACAAACCAAAAATCCCAGAAAAAAAAAAAAAAACACACAACAACAACAAAAAAAACCTAACAAAAACACACATGCAAAAAAAAGAGTAATAAATAAGGCAAGTAAAAATTATTTTGTATTTTTCTACATCAGCCAGGGGAACAGAACACTCATATCTACCATCACAACAGGATGTAATGTTAATATAAAAGTTACTTTACACAGTCTATCTAAAAATCTTAACTACATTAGAGACAGAATAAACAACAAATAAATGTAATCTATGTTCATTACAGAAGTTTCTTGCAATAAGAGTCAGGAAAACCAACAAGATAAAGAGTTTTGCAGCATCCTGGTTAGTCACAGACACTGATGCTTGTATAACAATATTGGAGCCATTACTTAAAATTTACATCTTTGGGAGTTGAGGGAAAGAGGGAAAGAACACCTCATACTTTCCCTCATATGGGCAGAAAGACATAATGTAATGATGGGAGTTAAGGGAGCACTTCTCAGGATTGCATTTTCCTGGGAGGGTATGAGGACATTTGAGATGGAGCTACAGTCATTTCTGCATGCCAGGAGCCTCTCCAGAGCAAGGCTATAAACCATAAGACAAAACCGAAAATAACCCCAAGCTGGCCACACAGATGCAACCTGGGGCTGTGCTGGTTATTAAGTCACCAAGCAGGCCCTGCAGAAAACCTGTAGATTGCAAGGAGGGAGGGCTGAGACACTGGACCAACTGGAACAGACTCTTCAGAGGAACTCAGTCCAGGGTTACCCTGACAGTTTCAGTTCCTCCTTTGGAAGGAGTTCATGGAGTATCATGAACCTTGAAGTTGAGGAGAAGCATCTACCTCTAATTTGGGGAATTTGTATAAAAAGTGTGTTATCTCAAGAGCTGAAAGAGCTATGTGAGAAAGGGAACATGAAGACCAAAAGAGTGTAATAATATAGTCTGCTCCTTTAGTAAAAAAGAGGGTGAGACTATGTGATGAAAAGACAGAGGGAAAGGAAGTTAAGTGAGCAGAAATGCCACAGTGTGAAGAAAAAATGAATAACAAAACAAGCTCAAGACACAAAGAGGAAAGAGAAGCACTCAGTAGCACTCATTATGGCACCACTGGGGAAGACAAGCAACACAGCAAACCTGGCAAGAGAAAAGTGTTTAAGAGAAAAAACAAGTGGAGGAAGAGAACAAAGAAAACTTCAGAAGGGAAGAACTTTGTGACTTATTTATGTGAGCACAGAGTATTAAACTCATAGAATCAGCACTGGGCAATTCATTACTCAGCAGCAACTAATAAGGCCAAAGTACTTCCCTCTACTCCTTTAAACTTGAAAATCATCCTTTATGCCATCATGTCCTTCCCTTCTCATCTTTTACACACTCTTTTTCCATCACTGTACTCTTACTCAACCTATCTTGATGGTATCCTAATATAGGCAAGCATAATTCCTTCTTGAATCATGTCTCCCAAATCTACTTTTGCACCTGCTCAGAGCTCTTCCACACAGTCCTCTTTTGTTGTGGAACAAATATACAGAAATCAAGAGATTTTTTTAAAACTAAAACAAGTGGGATGAAGACTCTGACACAAGAACAACATATAACAAACCATGAACATCAGCAAAGGTGCTACAGTCCCTATGCCCTCAAGCAGGGAGCACAGCACAGTCATTTCTGTATTTCTGTTTGGAGAGCAAAGCTATCAGTATGTCAGCTTCACCATCTGAAGAGGCTGTCAATCATTCAAGTCCCCCTTCAACAACTCAGAGTTAATTTCAAATAATTTGACAGTAGTGAGGTTTCAAAAACAATATATCTCTCAAGTCACTATAAGGGAAATGAAGTATATTACATGTGACATGCAAGAGCTGGGCATACAGTCACAAGACTGAGCTGAAAATATTACTGTGAAGGTGTCTGGAAATGAAAGGAGAACCTGAGGAAACTGTAACAAGGATGTCATTGCAGACACATGGGAGAGGGAAGAAAAAAAATAGCTAAGTGTAGGTGCTGAAGCTATTGCTTTGGTTGCATGACACAGGATACACAGGCAGCATCAGCCTTGGTTTCCAAGTACAGCTTCTCACAGTGAAAATTGAAATTTCACATAAACAGGAATCATTCACAAGATTTTCCTTTCCCTTATGATCTGACAGGTAATCAGATTTTTCAGTCCCACTCTCATTATAATGAGGATACTGCTGCAGCCTGGTAACCTGGAGAATTATTTAGTGACTCATCTCTATAAAGAATGACTAGTAAGATTTTTAAGGCATACTGACACTTGGTTTAGTGCTCAAGAACTCTGTTTTGTTCAAAGCTATCCCCTTGCCCCCATGACTGACTTTCTCAAATAGCAACAAATCAAAACAGAGATACAAAGAAGAAAATTCCCAAACATAATGAAAAAATCAAACAAGTACACTATATTCCTACTGTCACAACCATTCACTTACTATTCCTAATACAGTAATGCAAAATATTATTTACAAATGCCACCATAAGATGTAGTAAAGTACTGCTCAACTTGATTATGTTCACATTAGCAATCCCTACTACTGTATTTAACTATCCTATCTATTCAGATGGTATCAGCTGTCATGTGTTCCTCTGTACTCCCCAGGTTCCTTCTTCCCTCTCTGCACAAGCTGTGTCCTCTTGTCACAACCTCTAATTGTCTCTTCTTTAGCACAACCCAACATCAGCAGACAGTAAAGGCTGGAGGTTGTTTGCCCTGCTGGATCACTTCCTTTCTGTAATCCCTGTTCTAACTCTTTCAAAGCATCCCTTTCATTGCATCAGATTTTTAGCCTTACCTTAAAGGTCATACAAAAACTTTTTGTCCTGTAATCACCCCATTCCACTCTTACCTCCCAGGTTTTGTCTCCAGTTTCAACAGAACTAAGACTTTGATTAGGGCAAACAAAAGGATAATGCAGTTTTAAAATTAGTTCTTCGGCTAACTATGTGAGACACAAAATTTCCCACAGTAATTAGCAATTGTGTTCAAAGGAGCACATTGCTCTCTGGAAGTGTCCACACAGCCTACTCTGGCATGACCCTACCTGACTACCAACCAAGACCCTCTCTCGTAACTACTCAAAGAACAATTAACCCTTAATAACGCAAAGCCTCCTTCAGGAAGCTGGGGAAGTAGGACAAAGAACTACCTCCTGCTGCCCTCCTCCTTCCCTGGCGTGTGTTACCTATAGGTAAGGCACCTGGCTGTGCTTCCACATGCTGCCAAATTTCAACCATGGAGATGAAGCTGAGCTACTGCTGGAGAGCCCAGTGACAGCACCTGCACTCACATGTCAGAGAACCAAGTCTCAACTTTAAAATATGCTTCACTGCCAAATGATTCCAGTTTTGCAAAACGAGCACAACCTTATACAGGAAGTATTGAACACCTTCATATTACACTTTGGAGGAAATGATTTCTTTAAATTCTTTAAATTACCACTTCATATAATATTCAGTATATCTCAGTACATGCATTGATTAAAAATCCTTCTAATTAAAGTAACAATCTACTTCAGCAACAGATCTGAAGGTGACCTTTAAAGAATGGGCTATTTCTATCATTAACAACATAAATGAAAATTTGGTCTCCAAACACATGCACAATTAACTGTAACTGAATAATGAAAATATTTCCGAATTATCAACTAAGTCCTTTTAGATCCAAAAAGGAGTTTGTAGAGCAGTTCCACAGCTCAGTCACACCAGAACTCAATAATATGTAATTGTATTTCTTATCAAGTAAGTTTAGCAAGCAGAGGTGCAAGAAAAAGCCAGGAATACTGCAGGCTTCCACTCATTTACAGGACACAAAAGGCATAAGCAGAAGAAGGAAGAGAATCTTTCCTACAGTGACAGTCAGGATGTCTCAGACAATTCCATATGGGTGGATGAGCAGGAAGTTCAATTTCTATCCTGTTTCAAATATTTCTAATTCCTTTGTAATATGAAACACAAAGTGAAACATCCATTTTTTGCATGGCCTTATACTAAATATGAAACTACTTGTAATTTTCTTATTCTATATTTAAGGGCAAAAACATCAATTCCAGTATAGGCACTTCCAAGTACTAACTTTTTGCTGAATACTTGAGATAGTTTTGTGGAAACAGAAAGAGAGCATGAGCTCCATGACAAGATAGGGTCTAGAAACTTTCTTGATCAACACAATGCAGCAGAGGGGCTCATGTCCCTCCTAAAGTGAAGAACTCCAGAATAGTAGGAAATCCAAGGTGAAGTTCTTTAAATACATTAGCTATGTTCAGAAGAATTTAGAAAACTTTAAGAAAAAAATTGATCCTGAGGGGTGGTCCAGGACTGAAGAAATGCCGGCATTAGAAAAGAAAGAAACCCCTTACACCTGCACCTGAACTTGGTGGCATCAAAATCTTGTCTCTGTATTTGCACAGCTCAAGAACACGCTTAAAAAGGCAGTACTGAGAGATCTGGTCTGTACTGAAAAATTCTGGCAGCACAGTTGAATTTACTAGAAGTCATAGCTTAAGCTAGCAAAATCTATTGTGCAGATGCAGCGATGCTGACAGAAGAGTGCACTTTTAAAACCACTGATGTAGATAAGCTCTGAGACTGGAGCCATTCTGATTAATATCATAGGCTCTTAACGCACCCAGGTGAAAGGATGAGCACACCCAGCAGGGTGAATGAAGGGGTTCAGACTGCTCAGCTATCATTTCTGGACATACTCATCTTCTGGGGAGGGCTCATTCAGCTGGGAACAATGAATGTGCTACTCCACACCTTCGATTCATACCAGACTGCCTGGTAGTGCTGCACAGAGCTGCCAGGTAGGATTAGTAATATAATTTTTGTGTTGAAGTTAATTGAGGCTTCCAAGAAGCAGGTTTCAGAAAGAAAAAGATTTAACAGAGGTTCTTTGCTGGTACTGAGAGAGTTTATCTTTCATATGGGGGAACAGGAGAGACAAAGGAAATCTTAATATTCCTTTTTGTCAGTTGGGGCCTCCAAATTACTGAATAGAAGTATATATAATCAAAGAATTCTTACATACAGTCAGCAAGCAGTGCAAACAAAACCCAGAAAAAAGACCACAACTGTAACTGAGAAAGACAGACTTCTACAGAGAGTTTGAAATATACTGATGGAGACCAGAGCAAAGAAGGTAAAAGAGAGATTGGAAAGTTAAGAGATATTTTATAGCTCTTTGGAATGATTAGACAGATACCCATCAAATCTTATCCCATTTGCAGCCCTTAATGCCTAAAAAGCTTAATTGAACATTACAAAGCTAGTGAAATGTGCATGTGCACATATATGCACATATAAAGATAGATGTTTAATATATATGAATAAAAACCACCAATGAAAGACATGCCATGGGGAAAATATTATTAGTAGTACTCTTCTAAATCTAAAGTAACAAAGCTCACTATGTAGCTAACCTAATTCAAGACAGCTTGGGAAGTGTAGATACCTAATCTAACTCCCCTTTGCTTTCAGCAACTGTACATTCCAAACCACCAAGATGCTGATAAATTGTCTCTTCATGAATTTATGGTAAAACTGACCAAATCAAGACCACCAGGGAGCATTGGAGGGACAAGGCAGGAATGTTCTTATACCTATGTAAGTTAAGTTTTTCAGTAGTTATTCTTCTGTCTCCCCTGAAGAATAACAGGAGATCCTCCCCATCAAAAAAAAAAAATAATGCAAAGAAGTTTTTAAATATAGGTTACAAAGTCATTAGTAATATGTGCAAAATACCACCAAGGAGAAAATATTTATGCTGGTTTGGGACTTTGAAGCTAGAAAAACATAAAATTAATTGCCTCCAAATTCCTCTTATCTATTTAGTCAACTAAAATAAAATTTATTATGGGAACAAAACCAGCATCACTAAAAATAGTGAGATGTTAATAATTATGTATTACTCTGTTTTTCCTTACCTGTTATTCCCTCAGGGCTAGGTTCCTCTGTACCTAAGGCTTAGAAGCTTTCGGCAAAGGTGCCAGATTTATCAGGGGCTGCTGCCTGAGAAATACTGTCTATTAGCAAGTCAAAAACATTGCTGTGACTCTGCACCTTCCTTCCATCTCCTGTTTAAAGCATTTATTTACCTTTCACAAAAACATGGCACGATCAGCAAAACCACTATGTGCTGGTATATGACTCTGATTTAAGAGCACTCGCTGTCCTGCAGAATTGTTAAATTAGAGATCGTACCACAGTGACTCAGTAACAGGTACAATATAAGAAACTAACAAGGTAGCACCTTACCTCACCAGGATATCAGTCCTGAACACTTGCACAGACCAGCTCAGTCCCTGCCATGCTTGAGACAGGACACAATGCAGGTTTCTTAGAAAGCAGTCTGTCTCAATTTCTGAATTCAACTGAATTTCTGAATGCCTTATCCATAAATCATGAAGCAGTTTGGGTTCGTGAAACGAGAAGTAGAAATAGTTCAGAGTCACAAAGTACCATTTGCCAGAATCCTGGTGGTAAAATTCTAGAATCTGGGTCTTCATGCAACCAGAGGGGAAAAAAAGGCTTGGAAGTCTTTTGAGGGAGTCTGTGTTCTCCCTATGGACTAAAGACGAGACAAACTGAATTTGGCAGATGCTTACAAGACATTCAGTTTAAAATTTATTTAAAATAAAAGAAATAAAAGAAATAAGAAAAGCTGTTCTTTTTAAAAAGCACAATGAGGAACAATAGCAACTATAATAGACATCTCTTCCCTTCTCTCCTCCTTGCAGATGCTCTCATTCAAACACTCATCCGAGATGACCAACCCTGGATCCTGGTGCTCTGCAGCCTAATGGGCCTGAGCACCCCTGGGATCATCCCACCCCTCTCCTGCTGAACCTGGGCCTGGTGCAGCACACAGGATGGTTCTGAGGCTGGAGCAGCAACAAGGAAGGGTCTGATAGGGTTTGGAGAAAACAGGCAGCACATCATTAGCTTATTGCTTGTATCTTCTTTGCTTTAGCATGAAAAAAAAAACCTTCTTAGCCAGATTTTATTAAGTTTCTGACCTGCAGCTATGACTTCAGTCAGTCTGTTTTGAGTGCATTTGGTAGTGTTGACTGACACAGTTCTCTCAGACAGAAAATACAAGACAGATGCTCATGATTTCAGAAAGCTTTAATCTAATTTTATTTCTATATATGAAGTAGCATAATAAATAGGATTCTTGGCAATGCTGGTGAAAGGCCAGAGGCTTTGCACTGACTGGACAGCACAGGGTCTCAAGAGCTGTCTGGGCTTGTCTTCACCTGTCTGGTTTTAACAGTTGCCAGGTGGTTGAGCAATTATTGCCTGGCCTGAGCCTCAAAATACAGAGGGAACGTCTCACACCCCATAGCAGTCACTGGGAGTAACGGGAGGAACTCTTTGTGCCACCAGAGACTGGAGAAGGTTTTGAAGCAAACTTTAAAATCCAGGCTGGGGCCTGATGCAAATAAAGCAGGCTACAATAAAGCATGTAAAACTAGTCCTATGTGGACCAACATCAAGTAAGATGCCAGACCCACTGTGAACACCGTGCTCTCTGCAGTGGAAGGCACAGAATGCTGGTGACTTCATGGAAACACCTCCCCACCTGCCATTTTATTTCCATCCTCACAACCCAGAGGAACAATTAACACCAAAAATGGCAGGCACTTGAAGGTTCTGTTCAACACTCTTAAGTGTATTATTACAGATACTTTAATATTTTTATAGATTCTATGGAGTGTAACAATGTTGAAATATTAACTGGACCACTAGGAAAGTTCATTCAGTTCATTATCTATGGCATGTGCCTTTTAAGTTAAGAAGATTCAGAATGTATCTACAAAGTGCACTTTCCCATCCACGAGGAACAGTTTTTAAAAGCAAAGAGAGAACTGTAAAAGCTTTGGAAGATTTTTAAAAACTTGGTTTCCTGAGAGGTCCAGCCATTAACTTTCCAGTCCCTTTTCACTGCTTTTCCCCTACTTTTTCCCTATGCAAAACCTTTGTCTTTAGTAGCTCACAGTAGATAGTAGCAGCGATAATGGATGCAGCCACACAAGCTCTCATTTGGGCAATAGCATCTGACTGATGAGTGGCGTGTTACAGGACACTAACGAAATGCTAATCCATGGCATAATTATTACACACCGCATCCAAGTGCCTATTTTCCAGTTTTATAATAATAAGCATCAATAGATTACAGAATTTAAAAAGAAGAAACTTTAGAGAATACGGTACTAAATTGGACCTGCTGAAGCAAAACAACTTTAAAGACTGTATCATTAGAAGCTAACAATTTTGAGGAAACTATGAAGAGTCTGTATTTTAGGCAGGCAAAACTATTAATGAGATCAAGAAAAGCCTTACCTTCCACCACATATCAGTTATACCCAAGACAATCTTACTATCTTTGTTTCAAGATCATTTTGCTGCTATGGATATTAAATTATTTGTTTAGATAAATAGGTAATTTATATATCTAGTAATTACATTATGGGTTAAAAGGTCTGCTTTATTACTAACACTAATCAACTTATTGGGATTACTCACTGAAATAGCAAACCCTTTTCACAGACGTTCTTTGTTCCATTACTGTGTAAAACCTGCAATTAACATTAACCTTTATCTTAACAATGATCCCTACAAAATTCAGAAGAAAATATTCTCTTTCTTGATTCTTTGGAAGAAAATGTTGTTTCTCCCACAGGTCTTAAATACCCAAATTCCCAGAGACTGTTTTGTGAAATGAATCCTTTGATGAGCTTCAGAAAAAGGCATTTTAACAAAACAATCAACCCTGTCTCCATAGTCTGCTGCTGCCACCATTGCCAACGATTATAAGCTTCCAGTACTGTGAATAATTCAGAAACTCATCTGTTCCATTCAGTGTAAAGACAATGTTGAGAGAAAAAGGTCACTTCTTTTCCATCTTCCAACCACTGACTTATGTATCCCAGTCCCGGTCTGATCGCATGATACACCTAGTGTTTGACATGCATCCCCTGACAGCTTCTTAGCAGCAGTTAGTCTGTTTAGCTTAGACTCCAGAAATAATAGGAGCACAAAGGACTGACAAGTTTCAGCACTTACACACGGAGTACCAGCACTCACGTTTGCAGTAGCTATTTCAGATACTTGATGTACAGAGGGCCGAATGCTTAATTACAAAATAGACAGATGCCAGCATATGTATTGTAACTGGGCAATCTGGTACTGATGCACAGAAGCAGTGGTACTTGATAAACATTTCTTAAACAAAAGTATGAGCAGTATAATCACCTCTTTCCCAAAGCCTAACACTTGAAAACACACTGCTCCAAGCCTTTTTTGAAAAGGCTTTAAATTCAGTTCTACTTCCTCTTTCGTCTTGTGATTAACAAGGACATGGAAGGCTGTCAATTTATACACATACAATATGCAGTTTTTTTGAAAATTATATCTGTCAGAGCAAGAAACACTCATGCAACATAGTATTTAATGGATTAATTACTGTTTACTTGAAACTTCTCCTCCCTTCACTTAAATAACCTTTTTATTTTGCCAAGAAAGCTTATTTTAAATACATACACAAAGGATATTATATTAATATTTCATCTTTCAAAAAAGATGAGCTAAAAATCTGACATTGTATTGAATGCATCCACATGCACTGACCCACAAGTTTGTGTTTAACCATGAGAAAAGCTAGAGTATCCTTTGACCCTAAGCATTTTTGCCCATCTCTTTCATTCTTTTCTTCCTCTGACTGAAATCAACTCAATTGTCAAGGGAGATGACCACCTAAAGGCAAAGGAAAGATTACGATGCTGTCCTTCTTAAATAAAAAGTGAAACCCATCAGAACCCCAAACACTCTCGGCAGGGAACAAACTAACCCACTCCCCAAATCCTTAGTGTTCAAATAAGGTCTAGCAGGTCATGGTTTATTACCTGACATCTTTCCCCCATTTCCTTCTTCCTCAGCAAATAACTTTAGATACATCACAATGCCAAATTTGGTCTCCCGGTTTTGCTGAAGGACTTTTCAATGTCTTCATTACTGAGATCAATGAACTCCTCTCTCAGGCTTCAGCAGAAAGAAGAGTAGCACTCCATCCTGAACATGGTAATCTTTGTCCTAAGTGTCCTTCTCTCTGAACCACCTTCCCTAAACATGGCTAAAAATCATCAATTTCACAAAAATTAAAAAAAAAAAAAAAAACAAAAAAAAAAACCCACCAACAAAAAAACTAACAAACAAACCAACCCTCCTGTGTTTGCACTTATAAATTTTGTTTTAATACTTTCTTGAGAGAAAATACCAGAAATAGATATTTGTCATTCTGACAGCAGGACAAAGCTTCTGTTTCTAATTTAAAATCTCCCTATATATCTCAAGAGTACACAGACTATCACAAGCATGCCAAAGAGTCAAAAGTGGTTATAAACTTCCCACCTTTCAAATGCTGCATGTCTGCTATCTCCCATTGCAAACATCCTGTGCAAAACTGAGTAATGCAGACAGTCATAAAGCAGTTCTTGATCATTTTATATAGTCATCTCAGCATCTCTCAAAAGAAAATTACATCACTACCACATGAAGTTTTGGATTATGTGAGGTACTAAAAGATTCTAATAAACACGCAAGCTCCTTTGCACAACTCTAGGAAAACAAGATATTTTTTTTTGTCTGCTAAAGAGAGCAATTCAAATACCTATTCTACTCTTTTAGTAGAATCTACATATCCATTTATTCTAAATGTTATAGCAATTTTAAGAAAAGGAACTTTATTTCCCTTCAGACAGGCATCCTGCCTGAACGTCCCACATAGAGAGAGAATACTGGGGACAGTTAGGCTGCTGTCCTACCAATCAACAGAGCAGTACTGCACCTGCAAATGGGAATCAGATGAGCTGCTGAGCACAAAAGCAGCTGCAGGCTCTCCTTAGCCACAATCTACACAATCATACAATCATTAAGGTTGGAGAAAACCTCTATGATCATTGAGTCCAAAGTCAAGTCCACAATAAAAATGTGTCCCCAAGTGCCACATCTGCATTTTTTAAAATACCTCCAGGGATGGTGACTCAACCACTTCCCTGAGCAGCTTCTTCCAGTTCTTGACAACCCTTTTGGTAAAGTATTTGTCCTAATACCCAATCTAAACACTCTCTACTCCCAGCACAGCTTAAAACTTGAAACTTGAAACTGTTGATTCTCATCTTCAACAAATACTTCAGCCCTAGAAGCCAGCCTGACTCTTCAGGACAAAATACTTCCCCAAAGGCCATGACAGAGTAAGATGACCAGCATACAGAAGACATATCTGGAAATTCATACCATAAGTTCAACAAATTACTGCAGCTATTTAGCTTTTATAAACAACAAAAAACATGATAGAACGAAACAAAAGACAAAAAAAATATGATATAAAGCTCAATATAGACTATATTCAACTCATCATTAGGCACAGCAACTCTTATTTAGTTATTTAGACCAAAACTTTTAACTAAGAAATTGAAATAACTCCCTTATTCCAGTATTTTGTCTCAAGGCAATAACAACCAATTACGTCACTGTGCTCTGTAATATGGCTGATGATTTTCCATGTTGGAAAGGAAGTCAAAAGTTTGGGTTTCTTACACTTCTGCTGGTGAAGAGTTAAAGAAACCTAAGCAGTAAAGCAAAAAAGATAATTCATTCAAGGCAATTAATTCAAATTAATTTATACCATTAGGTTTACCTGCCCAATTCAAAACCCTGTCCTCTGGGCTGCTGTGATGAACACAGACAGCCAGTGCTTAGGAACATGGATTTTTTTTGCTGGAATTGCTTACCAGCAGTAATCCTCAAGGCATACCATATTGAAAAGGAAGGCAAACAAAAATGGAGAGCTAAGAATTTATCTTCAGCTGTAAACAAGAAATACCACCTGGTATAATGACTGCCATGTACAATACATTTATTGTGTCATATGCCACACAACAAGTGCCAATGCAAATTAAATTAAGAAAAAAAAACACAAACAATTAAATATTTCTAAATTGTTGTTAAAACACAGCCAGAGCATACAACAGAAACATTCATGTAAGACACTATCAATTTCAATACATTTTTTAGTTTTTTGTATTTAAATTATTGTCTGATTGCAAGAAACCTCTAGGAAACATATACACAACTGTCTGTAACAAATCAAACCAATTAATTCAGTTTCAGGTTCATTCCTAAGTATAGAAGTAACATGAAAACACTGATGAATGATGGAAAATACCTACATGAAAGATTTGCATTGTTACTTGCTCTAAAGTTTGTAAGCTCTGTGAATGTTATCAATATAAAGTCTTAAAAATATATTTGTATTTCTTATTTATGAGATTCCCATTGTCTCCTCCTAATATGTTCATACTGTGAATTGTGTGCTAAAAACTGGAAGAATTTCCAAAAATTAATTGCTTGCCTCTTTCTACTAAGATCATTAAACATTACTGGTAGCAGTAAAAAACACTGTTCATTAATTTTTACTGGAGGGTGGAGGAGGGAGGAAGAGGGTACTAGGGTCCAGACTCAGAGGAAAAAAAGCATTAAATAAAAAATGAAATCAAATGCATTTTTTGGAGTGTGTACATAGCCATATGCCACTAAACCTGCTAACACTTACATATATACTTAATCTTACCACTTTGAAGGGTCTAATGTCTGGAACAAAATTACACATACATTTTTCAAGGTCAGACACATGTGTGAGTCAGCCTATCACTATGAAAAATTTGTTTTTCTTGTTGAATGATTTACGCTCCAGTATTCCAATTTTAAGTAAGCTTTGACATCACCTTAGAGTGATTACTCAGAATCTCAGAATTTGTGATGAGTATTAAAAAAACCCCATTGTTTGTAACATACTGTATGGAAACTATCTATAATTACCAAAGCTGTTTCTTTCATAATTGTCTCCTGCAATAATTTACAATGCACATCCAACTATGTGTTCTTTACAAAAAAAAATATCTTGAAAAGGATTGCAGGAAAATGTTCAACCCCCCTAATATTTTTATATCTAGCTGCACAGGTTCATAAGGTGCTTCTCAGGAGTTTTCCAAACATACTTCTTCATGACAACAAGGCAAATCTAGTAGACAACGCAGATTAGGATTTATGGCAATTTTTTTATTTTTAGAAGTTCTATTACAAACTGCATAAAGAACACATAATAGCTAGCTTATTTAGTGTAAAAAATACTTGTCAGTGAAGCTCCACTGGTGCATGATGCTTTGAAACCCATGTTTCAAACAGAGAACAATCACAAATCACAACCTTCACTAAAAGAAGCAATGTGTAAAGTATGACTTGAAGCACTCTCTTTGGAAATGTGAACTATTTAAATATATCAAAATTTACCTTTAGGTGCCAAAAGAAGCCTTTCTCTTCCAGTCTTGGAATCTTTACCAATTTATATACCATCTTCACTGATTTTTCTCCCAGCAGGAGCCAGCAGTGGGAGGAAGCAGAGTTTGCCTCCCTTCCTCCATAGCAAGGTCAAGGAAAGCACAGGTCAAGGTTTGCTACCAGCCAGAAGCCCCAAAGCCAGGCTCACAGAAAAGAGGCTGCCAGCACTCTCTTCCTACAGCTCTTCCCACTCCATGCACTCTTCAGGTTTCACTACTAACTACTGAATTTAACTCAGGTAAAGAGCACAAAGATTTCAGGCATACATTACAGACACAGAACCCAATGGATTTGTTAAGAAGGTGTTTTTTGTTTAAGGGTTGCTGACTTCAACATCCCTCACTGCTTGCTATATAAAGCTTGCTCAGTTTCTCAATTTATAAAAATGTATGCCGTCTCATTAGTGATCTCCAAACTTTCCCTTCCAGGCAAATGATCTGAATGATCCCATTTTGATCATATTCTGAGAAGATTAACACCATGGGTATAGCTACTGTGTCTCATCTTGGGGGGAGAAAAGGTGACTTTTAAGGTTTGCTATCAGCTTCTTGAAAATAAAGCTGAAGACCAGACCAATCACCTGGCCCTGAATATTCTGGGTAATTGAGAAAAAAAAAAACCACCAAAACTTTATTCCTTCATTCAGAATGTTTTGATCAGCAAAACAATAAATATTTTATAATGTTTATATTAGAAGATCTTCTAAGATTTTATTACCTTAGGAAAATCTACTTCTTCCTTACACACAGCAAGATTCCTTAAAAAAAAAAATCACAAACAGGAACAATAACATAATTGAAAGGAGGCACAGAAATTTTTTCATGCCTAATTATCTTCTAACCCTTCCAAACTAAAAACTATTAGATAATATTAGGAAGTCATAAGACTGCAAATACAATAAAGCACAAGCATAGAGACCATCTAATGGGAAAATCAGAATTCAGCCCATGGAAGGATTTTTTTTCCCATTGTCACAAAAATTTGATAACATTTGAGAATAATGTTCTGGAGACCTCTGTCAGAGAGCTGCCTTAGAAACAAGATGTTCAGATCTTAGACTCCAAAGTAGCTCTGTAGCTCCTTGAATTACCATGATCAAATTCAGATTTTTAAAAAGTAGCAGTAGTTGCCAAGAAATGGTAAAAGTACCCTTTGTTTATCCATACAGCACATACACACACACAAGAAATATGTATAATACTCTGTTAATGCAGTGGAGAATATTCAAACTTCTGGTTTTAGACATTTTTACAGTTCTCTCTCTTCTAGATCTTTCAAATTTCTAGAACATTTTTTACAGAAGCAAAATGAACATGACAAAGGAGACATTCGATAAAGTTTCTTCAAAGATAGGCTCCAAAAATCTAAGTTGCTGTGGTGTAATGGGAGAAATATTCTCAGAGAGAAAGCAACAGATAGATGATAGCCAAATAGGGTACAAATAAATGTTTTCTCTATGGAGAAAGGTCCCAAAGAGTTGTGCTGAAAAATACCAGCCTGAGACTGAAGATGTAACTATTCACTGTCTCTTACAACTAAAGAAATAGAAATTTCTTCATACCTCTTCACATTGAGTACAGAAGGAAGCAGAACAGTAAATTAGCTGAATGCTTGGCTTAACCAGTACCTTTGTTCTTATGCTTTTACAGCAGCACAATCTACAGCATTTCTTCATTCAAACTGCAAAGAGGCCACTGCCAAATGTGGTACCCTTTTCTCTTCTACCCAAGCCACACATATGCAGTGCTTTATGTAGCAGCTGTACATGAGGACGAGAGGGAAAACCAGCCAACTGATTTTGCTGGGTTTGTCTTTTGTGAGTCCGCAGAAGCAGTATATGACAGGGGAAAACTCTTAGTTTCACACTTTCACTTAGAAAAAGGTTCTGTCCTGTAAAAAACTCCAAGATATGCAAGTAGCAAGCAGGTGGTTGGGGAAAAAACAGTTGAAAAATGCAAAATTTCATAACTTTGACCTTCTTGTAAGGAGATTATAAAAATATATTTTTGCAAGCTCCTCAACTCACACAGGTTCACAGGGGGTCACTGAGCTGAAGAATTTTCCCATGCTGAATACCAGAGTTGATGTGAGGAGTGAGGGAGATGGCCCAGCTCAGGGAAAGGTCTCATTTGGTGGTGGACAAGTTATATAGTTTGGTTCCTTACATACCAGCATATATAAAAGAAAGAACATGGTTAAAGACTCTATTAAAATTATTTATAATAGTCACAAACCACTAACTTTATGAAGTCAGGGAAATTAATGAAGACTAGAATGAAACTAAAAAAAATTTAAAAACCTATTGGTAAATGAAGATTATTCAGAAAGTATTATGCAGAAGATTATGCAGAAAGTATTTTGTTTAGCTTGAAAAGCATATTTACCTAACACACAAAGTTGCTGGTTTACAGTTGTATACTGCTCATTATTTGAGACATACAGAATAAAAATAGGTATCCACTGAAAAAATATTTCCATCTCCACACTTCTGGAGTAAAACCTACTGCTTGTTACTTCTTCATAATAGGTGACTCTTTAAATCGAGTGTTTTGCTTCAAATATTGTATATTTATAAAATTTTATGTTCACAAATATTGTTCTAAAGAAATCACTTCCATATTAAACATTTTTATTTACAGCAACTTCTGTAAAGTAGAGAATTTTACAAGGAATGTATTGATTTTGAGATAATAATAAATGGAAGCTGTGTTATCTACATAGATTTTCCTCAGAAATAGGATCAAGTGATAAAGTAGTGTTGTGATTTGTAAAGGTCACATGCTGGCAGATCAAATCAATCTTAATTTTGAGAATGGTGTAAGATTAAAAAAACCCCTCAATTTCTAAGTGCTGGATTCTTATCAATACCTTGTTTGAAAGAGCAAATCATACCTGTAGCTCTAATTAAGATATTTTGATGAATTCACTGTATTAATTCCTACTCCTAAGATAGAAAACTGTGTTGTGAACTGTTTGCAGCAAGGTTATCTTTCTACTCAGATATATTCTATCTCCACATCTACCCTAGCTCCAGTATTTTTTCCAGTATTGTACTATTTTTACTACTAATAGAAAAACTGCACACATTAACAGAAAATTAAATAAAAAATTAAGCAATTCCAAAAATCTATTTGCATTTGGATTTAATCTATTTAACAATATTTTGCAAAGTGCATCTTGAACTCCGAGTTTAAAAAACAAATCTTTAAGCTTAAAGGAAAAATTCAGTACAAGATAAACAAAGGACAGAGGACTGCTCTATCTCATTTGAACTGCCTAAATATGTTTCAAGGAGAAATGCCATTGAAATGAATTAAAAAAAAAGACTATGGTTTAAGAGAAATATGTGTTCTGTTCCTTTGAAATTAGTAATTCTTAGATTTGGGGGACCAAGTAGATTTTAACAGCATGAAAAGCATCAGTTCTAGTTTCTTCATTTAATGAATATTCAGAAGAACACACATCTGAAGAGACACTTACTCAGAGATGCCTATTTTGTACAAACAATCTAGGAAAATACTTGAATTACCACAGCCTTTAGGCAAAGGATGCCTAGATAGACTAGGTGAGAAACACTGCATATTTATTTTTTTAATTTCCCCAAGCTTAATGATTGCTTTAATAAAAGTATTTTTCTGTTCTTTGTTAATAAATACAGTAGAAAAATTACATACTAGAAATATTTCTATATTTATATTCTGTATGATGCTTGCTAAGGAGTCTGTGTGAGTCTCTAAAAAAACTGCTTATGGATGTCTAATAGCATAACTGTGAAAACAAATATCACCCAAAATCCTTTCTCTTTAATAAAAGTTTTACACCTTCAGGAATATATATGTTTTTTTGGTAAATCTGGTTGTAATCCATGTCAACACAAAGTGTTTGGTAGTCATTGATCACAAGAAGGAGTAAGAACACTTAAGATTACCAACATACTTTTGTCCAGACTGGAGGCAGTTTATTCCTCTTGCTTACTTTCAGATCCCAGATGCCCAGGTGTGGATGCCAGCCACATCAGCCACCACCAGTATGTCACAGTCATTTGGCACCTTTAACTTTGTGGATGTGAAAAATACTGAGATGTCTTTAGCCAGGAGTGCTCCAAGTAACACCTGCCAAAGGCAGAGCACTGCTCTGAGTGCAGCTGCTGAAGATTCTCCAGTGATCCTGTCTGTGACAGCATCTTCCAGCAGATGGAAACACAGGCAATGCACACAGCTGCTGGCTGTAGGAGCAGCTCTTGTACGTGGAGAAGAGAGTGAAGGACAACAGCAGCTTCTCTACAGCTGAGAAGATGCTTCCACTATTGATGACAAAGTGATGGCAAGGAGCAAAGCTTGGTGTCTGCAACCCTGCCACCTACAAAATGCCACTTCCAAACCAGGAGAAGGGACAATGTGTTCCCAAGGACAGAGCAGACACTGGGTAGGAGCAATGCAAGTAGTCAGGGAAGCTGAGCATCCACCACTTCTCACTTCACAGAGAGAGGGGGCTACCTTGATGTGTATGATGGGCTACCTTGGCTGTCAGAACAACTGTCATAGGGAAACAGCAAGAAGGAAGAATAAGGTGAGAAAAAAACAGGAACAAGCCAGAAATTCAGCAAAGGGGAGGGAAAAAACCCTAACTCAGAAACAAAAAAGGGCTGTCACTGAGCAAGTGATACCAATTTCCAGAAAAGAATAAGGGAGTTTGAGCTACCCACTGTCTGCTTCCTCTAGGCCAGTATTCACATGTAGAATATGCCATTCTAGCCCAATAGTGAGAACAGAATAAAATTAATTGCTTTTTCCCCTTTCCCTCAAAATGTAAAGTCAACATAAACCAATATTTCAGATTATAATACAAACTATCTTAGTCATATATTAAACCTAAAATTTTATTTCAAACTAAGCCACTATTCAGGCTTAGCTTAAGGCTATAAGCTTAATAAAAATAATAACTGTGTACCTATGCTGACAGAGCTATCACAATTTCATACTCTTATTATGACAGAAATTTTTGACCCCCAACTATTCCAAGACAGCTCTTAAGGATAATTTATCACTCTTGCCTATATGGCTAAATAATAAAGAAATTACTGTCAGAGCTTTGCAGGGTCTCTGTTGAGGATGCTTAAACTACTTGTCTGTTTAAAAGGAGAACATTCATTCTGCAAATTAGAAAACTAATCCCAACAATAACTTCTCTTAATAATTACCTGCCTGCACTGTGGCTGCTAAGGAGATACTAAATTACATCTGAAAAAACCCATCCAGATCTCTGCATACTCATAAAATATTGAAATACTGTATACAATAGACAAAACATTAAAGTGGAAAAATGTTCCAACAAAAAAACAAAATTTTCAACTTTCAAACAAAGTAAGAGACTTTAATGTCTCTCAAAGGCTTCTGGATAAAATTTGTCACTTGTACTTGAAAATTTGCTAACACTTTGTAAAGGTTTAGACAGAATTAACTTCAAAACATAATAGCTTTCAGAGCTACTCTCTGGTCAGTCAGTGACGTCTAAGTGAATTTGTCATGACACGTAAACACCATTTTGGAAGGAACTGGCTTTCCTTAGTTCACATTTGAAGCTAAAACATTTTGACTGAAACAAACACAAGCCTCCAAATAGGCTCTGACCTTTGCATAACTGATCACCTCTTCCCAAGTTCTGCAGCTGTAGCTAGCTACAACATGCTAATGAACCATTTGCCTGTATTCAACAATCCCCGAAATGCCTCAACCCTCAACACTTCAAAAAAAGCCCCACAGTTTCTTTGGCTGGAATTTGATGGTAGGAACATTATATCAGCTCTGCAGATGTGACAGCTGATACAGTGTCAATATAGGTAAGACTCAGGTTCAGAGCTAGAGCTGTTGCTGCTGCTCAGCTCTAGGGGTACCACAGCACCACAGCTCAGGAGCTGCTCCCTTTTCTCTTGCACCTTGCTCGTGGTGCAAACTGGCAGCTCCCACCCTACCATAAGATCCAAATGCTGAAGGACTGTATGAAACATCATGTATGAATCACAGTAAATGTACTTACGCTTTAAAATCTAACAAATGAGAACAACCATAAACAACTTAAAATGAAGTTTTAAGAAAAGCATTCACCCAAATAAGATGATACAGTAGCTGCAAGAAAATAGCCTAAAATATTTTTAAGCAATATGTATGACACAAGAGCTCCTGTTAAAATTCACTTGACTCATGTAACTCATTCACTGACTCATGATGTGCTAAAATGAAAACACTGAAAGTAAAATATACGAGACAGCATATTCACATTATGAGTAAGAGAGAATGGTTTCATATTGATCCCTGAAATTAATCAGAAGCCAGCATGTTATAGAACAGTCAGAAAAAGAATGAATGCTTCTTTTATACACTGTAAATACAGAGGCAAAGAAGGGATGGAGAGAAATGAAACTGTAAAGACAGGAAGTTCAGACCACAGGGTACTAAAAAAAAATGCCAATGTTATATATAGTAAATGACATTTCCAGGTAGAGGAAAAGTATCAGTTGAGAAGTTCAGGATCAAACACACTACCAAGGTTATTCATAGAAAGTCTAAATAGCAACCATACAAGATGAACAGTTGATTTGTCCCCAGGAGAAACACATTCATGCGAAGTATTTAGAGGGAAAGTCAGAACCAGCAGGCAAAGAGAACAGAGAAGAGTCATTAAAGGTGTCAAGGAATATGTACAGCTGAATATCACAAGCACAGAATTGTCGGCCAGCAGCGTAATTTAGATCCTCTGTATAAGTAAGAGTAAATGGCCAAGAAGTGACCCTTGTGAGAAGGACTCGAGAGAGCAAGGGTCTTGGCACGTAAGAAATGAACAAATACACACCTTTTGTTTTTTAAGAGATGTGTAGAAAAACGTCAGCAATAAAAGAATAGGGCAGGCAGTTGGATGAGAGATTTGAAGAAATACAGTGGTTATATAAGGAGAAGAAACTGAAAGAAATAATACCTGCACAGAGACTGCACATAGTTTTTCAGAGCAGTCATCATTATCCTGAGTTAGGTCAATCTCAAATGTAATTTCTTAACAACTATTATGGAAAAGACTATGAGTAAAGTCTAACACTGACTATCTTCTCTTTTTACTATGAAACAATTCATGATATAAATGTTTCTTAGCTGGAGGAATTTTATATTGGGCCTTCTAGAGACATGACATCTAAAACTTTTATTAACTGAGTAATCTAAGCCAACTCTTAGAAAGCAGAGCAGCAGGCAGAATAGCTCACTCCAGGTACCAGGCACATTTACCCGTTTATTTGAATTACCTAACCAGATAAAAATTGTAAGGCAAGAATATCACTTGTCAGCACATATCAGCTACAAATGGTGCTGCACATTTCAGGAACAAACTAGAAGACTCTCTAAGCATCTGACTAACTAGCAACTCAGCCTATGCTTAGGGTTCTGCTCAGAGCCTCAACAGTTTCAAGATAATCTTCAGCTTCTCTGAAACTAAAGATTTGATAGAATATGCATAATATCTGAAGCAACTAAGCTGTCATCACAGGAAACACGTAACGGTTAATTATTATATACAATATCATTACATAATAGTAAAAAACAGTTTATGAGAAAATGGAATGACTACTTGCTTAAACTACTTGGAACTTGCTCAAACCTACTAAAAACAGTAAGAAAATAGTACCTGTTTTGTTAAGAAAGAAGTCTTAACTAACAACACATATTGGTAAAAACAATTTTGGGGGTTTTGTTTTGGGTTTTGGGTTTTTTTTTTTTTTACTATGTAGATATTGGTTGAATATTAGGGGATGTTTTACTGCCTGGAAAACAGATGCATGTGACATCCATTTATGGCTTATGTTTGTTTGGTATGTCCTACACACAGGTTAGAGGTGAAAATGGGATAGGTCTCTCCAGTCTTGCAGTTCTTACATGAATTAAGCAGAGGCCATCTAAACAAGCATGCCTGTAAACCTGGAAACTCCTGCATCCTTTTGCCAAAACTTTGCCTTCTAAAAAACCCACATCAAAACGGAATACTAGAAGCTGCCTTTTATTACTGAGATCAGGAGAACTGAAATAATAATTAAAAAAAAAAAACAAAACCGAGATAAAAAAATAAATGAAGATTTAAAGGTTTTAAATCACAATGATGCATCATATGCACATTATTACAGAGCACATAAATACATAACATCCTAATATTACTACATTTAAGTGTTCTATAAGCATACGTGTATGAAACATTGTGACTTAAAACATTTTAATTCCGTTGAAGAAGTTCTGCAGCTTTACAACCTGCTGCAATTTTGCATGGCTGCTGCCTCTTCCATTCCTCAACATGAAGTGACAGATTCTGCAGAATATTACTTAGTAAGAGCGTTGGCAGAACATGCAGGCTTTGATTTTATTGTAGGATTGTAACTATAGACGCATTACCAGACCTCCTGCTTAGAATCAGGGCATCAAATACTGCAGTAATCTCAAGCAAAGTTTTTGTTCAATTGATTTTTCTCACTGTCTGAACTCCTCTGCCTAAAAATCTTGATGCTTTTACAACAATCTAAAAATTGTTAATGTTCAGTACACAAGACATCTCTGCTGTATTGTCAGACCAAGACTCAGTGGATAAATCAGAAATACAAGTATGTGACAGAATACAGATATTTTTATTTTACAGGACAGATTTTTAACCCTGCCTCAACTGGTAAAGACAAACACGTGCTAAGTACTTATGCAAAAACCTAACATAAAAATAAATGTTCAAGAATATACACTATATAGGTACCTACAAGTTATGCATGCAGCTGCTCAGACATAATACTCTAAGAATAATCTTGCAGTACGAGATTAAAAAACCAAGATGAATGAATGAATACTGCTTATTTTCAAGTTTTAAACAGTGCAGGTTTCCAAGCCAAACATGAAAGCTGGGAATGTAACATAATGCTCTGAAAACACTGAATAAACCAACAAAACAGGGAAAGTTTGTTAAAAACATCATATGCCACAAGTAGGAAAGTAGCTTTGCCAGTGTTTGAAAACCAGCAGCACAATGACAAATAAAACCCATTTCTTTTTATCAAATATTATTTCAAGTCAGCTGATCTTGAAAAACAAAAGAATAACTCAATTTTCTTTCATTCTTAAATCACAATGGAGAAAGAAATTTAGTAAGTACAGGGATCAGTTTATGTATCACTAACAATAAATCAGCAAATCTTCTCTATCTGTTATAAGTGCATAACGTTAACAACTGTTCCATATTCAAATTGAAAAGGTTACTGTAAAACAGAATAAAGAATGCATCTTAACATCTTTTCACCGATTTTATTTCCAGTGTTTCTTGTTGAAAAAATATCTACATAACATATAGAGCTTTGCTATAAATATACCACAATTCTCTAGTTTCCTTTCAGAAAAAGTAATGCTTATCTCAAAAAAGCTCCCAATCTCCCTATTTTGTACCAGAATCTCAATAGGTTCCACAGTCAAAGACATCAAAGACTCTCTTCTTCAATGAAAAAGGCTTGAGAAAAAAAATTGGAACAGCAGAGATATCCCTCTCCCATCTTCTCTTCATCTCTGCCAGTGATTTTCATGAAGCTGTGCTACTAATTAAATGGACTGTCCAAATGGCCATTCCCTGTTTTCTGGGCAGCTTAGCACCATAATGGCCTGGTGCTAAAGCCCTTCCTGCTTCCTCCACAGCAGCTTCTGTGGTTGCACTGTGCCATCCCTGCCTGCAGGACCCAAAGTGCACAGGAACATTCTCAGCCCGGCTCTCCTTAACATGGTGGCTTCACTCTCACAATACACAGCATGCAGATTGGCAATGTGAACCAAGAACTGCTAATGTCTGACTACAAACATGGATTTCAGCTGCTGACAAAGAAATCAGATTTATGGAAAACCAAAGAGACTGAAGCCCATTATCACCCACCCCTCCCAATAAAAGCACCTCCATCCACATGGGAACGACAACTGAACAGTCATCTGAAATATAAGTCATCTTTCACTTTCCATTCCTCCCTGCAGAAGAAAAGCAAGTTATTCTTCAGTCCTGAAAGCTTTAATCGAGGAATTTCAGATATTTTTATTTTTAGTTTGTTTACTGTTTGTTTTTAATCAAAAACTTTCCATCAAAACAAAGTGGTAAGTTGATGGCAAGATAATTCTGTTTGAATATCACAACACTATTTTAGGTGGTAGTCAGCCTTCAAAAATTCCAGTTATTCAAAGAGAGAAAACCAGCTTGAAAAGTAAATACATTAGCAAGAAAAAATCAATCACAGAGAAACAAAACAGAGGCTAGGAGGAGGATGCTACTTTCAAGGGAGGCAAGCAGTCCACAGAAAGAAATCTGCTTTAATAACTACATTTGCTAGAACGCATGGAACTAATTATGGTTCCAATGTACATAATGCATTCAGAGACCTCAAGTAACAGACGTTACTACCTGGCATTTCCAGCCCAGTTGTTGAAGTATAGTGATTGCAAGCATAAATGTTCCTATTACAAACCAGGCAGATGGTCTGCTTCACCAGAAACATTACAGTCTGACATTTGTTATCAATTGTACTGATTTAATACTAATGAGAGTAAATGGAGACAGATTTGCAAAAATCTGTCTCTTGGGAAGATGTATGTGTACCTTTAAAAATCTTTTACTTCATATTTATCATGCTATGGTACCAAGAGGAATAATGATGTATTTTAATATACAGCACTACTCTGATATTTGCACTCAGTATTCCAGAACCAAAACTCAGTATCCAGCCAGGAACCAAAACCTACCTGAGAATAAATTTCTTCCAGAAAAGAAGCAGAGGTGTGCTTCACTAACTCTGCCACAGCAGCAAACAAATCAAGATTAAACACTCTTTTTGTGATATTACAAAATACCATTATATCCACTACTGAGGCTTTGGTTCACAAGTGCAGCAATTTGAAGATATGCACAGCAAGGGTAAGTAATGCTTATTCTCCAAATGCTGATGTGCTCTGCCCTTCCTCAATGTGTCCTGCTGAATGTATGCTCACTGTGGGCAGGGGAGAGAAGGAAGAGGCACCAGGCTTACCCCAGGACGATGAGGTACCAGGAGCCCTGAACTGCCAGGAACCCAAGCTGGGTTAAGCAGCACAGCCTGCCCCATCAGTCACTGGCTGCATGGTATAAATCAGAAATCCAAACTGACAAACGTTAAACACGGGACATAAGTTATCAGTGCTTTCTCAAGCCTAACACTTCTCCTTACACTTGTTCTTCATGCAATTGCTTCAGGCCTTAAGAACAATTAAGGCTGGCTATGTTTCTCATAACAAAGCAGCAGTGAAAGTGTTCCTTTTAAGTCAGTGTCTGGTCATCAGCATGTTATCATCCTCTCAGATTTCTGCTGCTATGAAATGCCACTAGCATTCCTTGTCTAGCAAGACACACCAAGGCAGGGATGCAGAGCCTCTACAACAAACTAATATCACAGAAGCTCCTTGCTTGTTTTGTTTCCTTCAGACACTTTCTTTCCTGTTCCGTTTTTTCTGCAACACCGCAGTGCGATCAAACATACAGTGATTTGTTACTTTCTCATTAATAATAGCATCAATTCCACAGAGATTTCCAAGTCTATTCAAATGACTTTGAGTACAAGCACAATTTAAGACTGAGGTGTAATGACACAGCATTATGCTGCAATTCAATTGCTTCACTTCAATTTACGTCAGACACCAGAATTTGAGAACTGATTTGGACAGACTAATAGTGAACACCTGGATTTCTTCTTTTATAGCCAGAAATGTCAATATGATTATTCATTCACTTACTATTTCATCGAAAGCCAATGCCTGTTTATAATCCCAGGTTAGAATACTAGGGACTTTATTATGAAGCAAAAATTATATATTTTTTAAATTATCCGTGTACTATAACAAATAAATATATTCAATATAGAGGTGCTAAAAATAAGGTGCTTTTAACTTAACCTTCATATAAACTATTGATAAAAAATAGATTTAAGTGTATTTTTCATTGTTTGGAAAAACTGATTTCAGCTAGATTTCAAGACCCTGAGGGTCAGGCATTAAATACTACATTTTCCCAATTTTGTAATATTTTATAGCAAAGACATGGTCACTGCCAGTAACTTCTAAAGTAAGATTAAAACCAAGATTCTATTCCTTGCACAGACTGCTGTGTTAGCATACTGCAAAAAATATGTACTGTACTTCTAGCCGAGATATAAATGCCTTTGGTAACAAGTCAAGAAAATTGAAAGTAAAGTCAGCTGTACATGCTGTAACACACTTTCTCTGAAGCTTCTACACTGGAACACAACACAAATTAACTGTCATGTTTAAGCAATTATCTTCTATCAAAACGATCAAAAAACTAATTTACACAAGAGATACAGTAGATGCATTTCCAATTTTCCCTCTAGCTTCCCCGAGACAGTGCAAGTGATCTAAACAAATACAGTCAATCATTTGTGAGAGTGCGTATGCAGGGAGAGAGTGCCTTTTAAAATTATTATTTATTCTTAAATAAAGGGAAGAAGTGTGATCTTCCCTGTAAGGGATAGACTGGAAATACAGAAGATATGTCAGTGAATGTTTTATGTATAGGGATGTTAGCCAGATCAATATCCTACTTTTCACTATATGAATTTTTTGTCACAGAAGACTGAGAGTACAAATGGATACCACTCAATTTTCCAAACAAGCTTTTTACAGGGTAAAGAGGGAGAGAAAAAATTTTATATTCAGCATGGTGAAACAGAATTTGCTTCTTGTGTCCTTAAGCAAGATGTCTGCTTCTATCTAACAAACAATATCATCTAGAACATGAACCATATCAAGCCTGGGTTCCTAATCAAAACATATAAATAAATCAGTGTCATTTGGCAAGGGGAGAAGGGACTGGAGACCACAGATGACACAAACAGAGGGGGAAAAAAATTTTTTTTCCTCCATTCTTTCTAGTCATTCTTGGGGATGTACAGCAGTAGAATCTTCTAATCACTTTTTTTTTTTTTTAAGCACAGGGCTGAGTGTTATTTGTACAATTTTCATACTTTAAAAGTGATTTGCTGTAATAAATTAATATACCTACACTGCTTCATATATACTCTATTTTCTGCATGCAATATGCCAATTCCACTAAAATCTACCACAAATAGCAGTGCCTAATCTTGAAAAGTGACTAAAAACCCACAATGTTCAAAAGAACAAAAATTTTTTGTTACTAAAAATATGTCTCCTGGAGATATGAACTACTTTTCCTCTCATATTGTTTTTTGTTTTCCCTCAACCCTTCATCAATACCATCTCAAAGCCTTGTGTTAGCATTGGTATTGAACCTAGGGCTTTTTGAGTAAGAAACAGAATATGAGTAATTTCTATTCCAAACTTCATAACATTAAGCTATTTGTAAATTATTTCTTTTAAATTGAATCCAGCACTTAAACACTGTCATATGCCAGGCAGTACATTTTTTTTAATTGCTAAAGAGATACAACAGGTTTTTGCTTCTTTTTTAATCAAATCAAAATAAACCCCACCAATTCCACAACCTCCCCAAAACTGTTGCGGCTATCCTTATGAAGTAGTGATTTACAAATCTGAAGAGCAATCATCCTAAACCAACTAGAAGAGACTGATACAGTGACATATGAAAACAATGATGAAGCAGTACACCATTTAAAATACCTTCAGTTTTGGTTTTGGTTAGAAGATAAAGCATGCTTCTTAGCACAGAGGCAGTTATAAAACAGGTTGTCTTCTCTAAAAACCAAAGTAAAAACAGAAATTAAGAAAAAAGTAACAGATTTTACTTGTATCACTTAGCAAAACAGTTAAGAAGCGAAAATCACTACTATGAAACCCATTTTGTTTCCCATACGAAGGCAACATCTATTGCTAAATCATGAATGGTAGACAGGTTGTCAGAAAACCTGAATCTTTTTGTTCTAATTTTGAGATACATTTGAACCATAGTAGCAGCACACAAATCAGCAGATGCAGGCATTTGAACCAATGCCTGCAAATCTGGGAGTAAGCATGCACAGTAGCTTATGCTTTGGATGGCCAGCAGCACTTCCCTTCTCTCTAACAACTTCCCTTGGCCCTTAAGGCCTTTTGAAGAAAGATTTACCTGGAACCATCTCCTGATGGTTCTGGAAAAACACCAGGTAAAAGTTCATAGCCTTCTTAGAAGCCTTCACACTTCAGTAATGAAATACGCAGCACATCAGTTATGACAGTCTGCAGTTAACTTTCACTACATTCCCCAAACACAGAGGTTCAATTTTGAAATTTGATCAATACGTACAATATCTTACTAATCAGATTAATTGGTAAAAAATCTACAACATTCTTTGAGATAGTTCTGAGGAACAAATTAATTATTTGTTACCCAATGTGAATGAATCTCCTGTTTGCAAATACTGATGATGGTTAATGGAAGTATTACATTGTTAGAAGAGTCTACAGACTACATGCATAAGTAAGAATCAATGTTGGAAGCAATCTGAGCAAAGACAACTGAATTGCGCATTCTATATATTCTTTAATTAGGACCCATCCCTTACTTTATTATCTATAATCCTGTCAAAACTCTGGGATTTGCACATTAACAGGACTTGCATGTCAATTACTGTCATCTTCTAAACCAGAAAGATGTATATGTATTTCCACAATAGGATTAAGATTAGTTTTCATGAAGCTTTACGCAAGGGTAGCAACCCTATGTTCTGCTGCTTCTAGCCAGGTCTGTGCCCAGCTCCTTGTCCCATCCCAAAGTTTGGGCTGTCCCTGTTACCAAGGCTCACCTAAGTTAAATATTTACTTTTGTAAATTAAATTTTAAGGTGGGTCTGTTCCCCTGCCTGCATCTGCATTCATCCCCTCTAACACTCAGGCAGGCAGGTGTAGGCACAGGCAGGGAAACCGTGATCCTCACCCCATAACTTGGCTTCATCATCTGAATCCAGCAAGCATTACACAGTGAATCCAGACCTGGAAACTGTTTCTGATGCAATTTCTTCAGTCACTTTTTGCTGAAGCACTCATCTTCTCCCAGCAAGAGCACCATAAAAATATACGGAGGACAGACAAGCATTGCTCTTTCTTGAGTACTCCTGCTCTTCTCCTGTACTGGTGACCTGAAGCATTTACCAGCAACATTCAGTATATAAGTCAGGTGTCCATACAAAAATCAATTTGGAGCCTTGGTAGCTAGATTTCTACTGTTTATTTCTCATTCTCCTCCTTGCAACCAGAGTTAGGCATCACTACCAAAGGTATTTAATCTTTACCGATACAAGCTGGAAAATGTCACATTATCATACTGGTCTGAAACTTGGATTTTGTGGAGAATGCAAACTAAAAATTCAGTCAAGGGTAGGGAAGCTGAACAAGACAGTAATTGTTGACACATATATACATACATATTTGCCACAAAAATACGAATGTAGTGGTGAAAAGCAGAAGATGAAGGAAATAAAAAATGGGTCACTTACTGCCCAGGAAAAAAGTGTACCTTGGGAATAGGGCCTATGACAAACAAGCTCACTAAACCAGCAACTATCTGAATATATTTTCCCCCCATATTACACAAGACAATATCGTAGGCTTTTTCCTGCTGAAAGGCCACTAGCAGTTTGGAGGAATGAAAACCCTTTGAGAGACAGTAGTTGTAAGGCAGAATTACAGAGGCTTAGTGGATCGATCCATGATTTATATAAAACTGAACATAGTACTAATAATGTATTTTCAGATCTTATCATGTGTGTAAATTCATAGAAGGAATTCAAGGGACAGTTTTAAACAGATTCAATATTTCTGTTACAAATAGGCATATACATTATGAAGTGTCTTCTGGCTGAAAGGCAAGTTTTGTTATTTGAAAATTGTATCTCAAGTTATGTTTTATCCTGTCCAGTCACAGTAATTCTCTCAATTATTTCCTTTCCTCTTTTACCAAGGGGAAAAAATCCATGGTCTTATTGGATTCTTTAAGCAGAAATTACATTCTGGCTCCATCTGAGTGTTTTAGCTTGATTTTTCCAGAAAAAAAAATTGTTATTATGAGATGACTAAACACAAAATCATAAAATTTAAACCATGTTGTCAAATTTTGCAAGATACTAGATGTCTCAGATATGCATTTCACAGAAGTAAGAAACCTTACAGAAAAAATAGGACCTAACAGTGACTCTTGAAGGAAGAGCAACCACAGCTTTGCCCCTTTTCCCTCGAAGAAAAGGCAATCTACTACTAATCAAAATTCGTGTTCTATTTGTTGAAACCACAAGCATGACATTCCTAACACACCCAAAAACCATTGAGAAAGACTAAAATGAATGGCATGTTTGAGGAATATGGCAGGGAGCTAGGGCACCTGACAGTGGGGGCTAAAATACATAGGGAATGAACCTAGAAAGAAGTTCTGGTTTTAGGTCTACTACTCATGAAACAACTGCACAGTTATGGAGTATTCCCAAGTCATTGCACCTAAGAAAGCAAACCAAACAAACAACACTTGAAGAGGAGATACATCTAAAACATACACATAGATAATATGAGTAAGTCAATACCAATTAAAAAGAAGGGATGAAAACCACTGCAATTATTATTGTAACTGGATAGTTTTAACTCTCTTGATAGCATGCAATATAGCAATGTAGATTTGTGCTGAGGTGCCTAAACAAAAGACAGAGCATGTCTCTCTACATCAAAATGTCCAAGTAATATGATAAACATTGAAACAGAACAGTGGAGAAAACCTCCCACTATTTATTCTTCATACAAATAGATACTATTTGTATATGTAGACCATAAGCACACATGCATCCCTTTAATGACCTGGCTTTCAAGGTTGATTTCATTTTTTCCCCATTCCTCTAAGAAAAAAATATCATTGAGAGAAGTCAAATAAAATAAAGAGAATAACTGATGCCCCCCAAAATCTAGAGCAGATACAAATTATTGTTGACTCATATTGTAAATTGCCTGTCCACTACAAGCTTTTAGAGTAATGCAAAAAGGAAAGAAATGTTTTTCAATCATTGCCATCCATCAACTTGGTAAACAAGTAAAATGTATACTCTGCCATCTGCTAGCTATTAGTCTACGTAATCACAAAATATCATGTAATGTAATCATAAAAAAACACTATTATTACCTACTCTTTCAATTTATAAACAAATATTTCTATCTGTCCAATGATTTTATGCTAGCATGAGGCTTGAACCTTCTGTGCTGCTTACCATCAATCTAGTCGTCAATCTAAGATAAGTCTGTCTCTTGTTCAGTCCTCCTGTGTTTGGGAAATGCTCAGCATGGCAGTGCTGTGTTTGATCCCAGAAGAAATCCCATGAAGAGAAGGGTCAGTAAATGTTCCAGCTGCCAAGGACCTGAACAGTTTAACAGCAATGGCTATGGGAGTAGTCTTGCTCTTGGTCAGACTGGCTTAGATGGTCAGAGTAGTCTTGCTCTTTGTCAGACTGGCTTAGATGCTGCCAAGAAAGAACAGAATTCTCAGTTCTCAGATTATTTTTTTCTGCACCATATTCTAGTTACCCTTGATACTTATCCTTAAACATATTCCCATGAGAAAGAGCACTAGAAAAGTTAGTTTTCTCAAATTACCTCTTTTAAAGGTAGAAATAGCTGTTCTAAAATGTCAGAGTAATGTCTAATTAAGTCAGAGTAATATTGCTTTTTTCTCCACAGCTTTCCAAACAAAACTATCTATTAGAAAGCAAACACATTAGTAAGAAACTCTGCAGCGAGACTAAAAAATCATACTGAAATTTTTTTCAGTGATGTGTACTACTAAAATATGTTTAAGCAATGGAACATGACGTTGTTCCTAGAACTTTCTCAATAAACTGAAAAGTCTTCACATAAAGAGACATTCACTATTTTTACCAGCTCACAGAACTTGCCAGAGTTATTACAGCATCAGACCAATAGCAACAAGACGTTCAGATGGCTTAGAGCTAAGACACTTATTCCTTATCAATGACTTTTAATTTATGGCAGAAAACCAAATATTTTATAGCAGGGAAGACTACTTAAGCATATTCTTTTTCCCACCAGGTAAATGTCAAAACCAAAGGTAATAGCGTAAGTGACACAGAAGCCATTATTTCAGCTGTACACGACTCCCATTTGTTCCTGAAGGTGATCCTCTGCCAACTTGAGGGCTAGAATCTGCTCCTGCAGTGACAGAACAAAGTGGAGCAGCATACCAGGGGAATACCTGGGGTGTTGGTGGCTTACCAGGTGTCACAGTAAATTAAAAGCACAATTTTTTAAAGATAGATCCACTGGGCTAAGATTGACTTTGAAACTCTGAATGGGTAAGTCTCTCAAGCTACAGAAATATCTTTTCTTTCTTCAGATCAGCTGTTTCAGAGTTAATTTCCATATAACCTGTCAGAAACCTTGACTTTTTTTCATGTCTTGGTCAGTATATCTCTGTCATATTCCGCAAACACGATCAGTACACCTTAAAGATACAGTCCAGGATCCTAAATCAATTAACAGTGTAATAACACAGCTGCAGAGACAGGAGAGAGATTATGCTTTTAAAAACACAAGTATGAAGTCTGCACCACTGGAAAGAGCAACCTTCTTTGCATCTAGGGTTTAACACCTGCAGCAATCAGGGTTTTCTTTGAGGCAATAGCCACTCAGTTTGGCATATGGTGCTGCCAATCCAGTTTTGGAGCCCTTCAAGTAACAGAGGTCATCCAAACTACTGAAACAAGGAGCAGACTCAACTAGATCTCTCAAACATATCTGTCTCCTGAATCTAAACTTGTCATCCTTTTACAGGCGTTTGTTAAATATTTCTGCAGTTTGTATGGCAGACTCTTCTGCAATGGACAGGAATTAAGAGTCCAAAACCCACATTCAAAAACTAGATTATCCAAGCTGCAAGGTGACCATTAAAAAGTTATGGAATTAAATGTGTATGATGGTAAGTGACATTTCCCATTTAAAGCTAAATATTAATACATAAACTGAGAAATGTTCTTTGAGTTTCATGCATTTTGATGAAATCTTTATTTTTTGCTACAGAGTCCATGACTGATACCATAGGAAAACAGTAGCAAGATTCCATCTGCAAGCATCACTCTCTCATTTTCTCACTCCCTAAACTTTGTGTGTCTATTGTATTTGATTTTGATATCTACATGTAATATATATAGGATTTATGAAATTTAAAAATTAATGCTGTCATAAAAACATATGCATAAATAACAGAAACGAGATAGTAATTTTAAGGTGGTTTTCAGTCTATGAGAGGTTGCATTTCTTAGGAGGTCTCCTCTAAGTCTATTCAACTTGACCACTAATGCCAATCTTTACATCAGTGACTGAAAATTTAAAGGAAGTCTCCAAAAGCAAAGGCATTTCCTTTTTTTTCCTGAATCAATTCTGTAATTATGGCATATCGTATATGACACAAATAAGGGAATTTAGTGATTAACAGAAACAGAAATAAATTACTTCAGTAAATGATTGCACAATATTTTTCAATTAGACACAGGCACAAAGAGATAAATAAGTGTGGGGGGAAGGACAAGGGGGAAAATGAAAAAAACAAAAATGAAACAAAAAACCACAAACAAACCAAAAATCCCAACACCCCAATAACAAACAAAACCTTCTGGACTATGCCAATTCAAATTCTCTCTGCAAAATTTTAAAACAGGCTCTTTCCCTAAACAGTAAAGCCACATGCCCTATAATACATAAGGAAAAGGGAATGTTCCAAGAGAAGAACATAAAATGGGTATGTTCAGCCAGAGAATCTGACTTACCTTAACCATACGGTGTACAGTAAAGTCATAAAACCGTTTGCTGTCATCAATTCTATACTTTTTCAGAAAAAATAGTTTTTAATTAGTTACAATACCTCTTATTCAGTCTATCAAGGTATTTGTTTTTAGAATTCATAACTTCTGATCACTTCAGAAATTCTAAGACCAACTCCACAGAATCACACCCAAAAGGCTGTTTGTAGCTGTTGCTGGTGGCTGTAAAAAAGAATGCAGAAAATTCCTGCTTGGCCATTTTCCTGCTGCATTAATACAGAGGGAAATTTACCTCTGTCAATGGTTGACACCATAGGCTGCCAGCACTCAAACTAACAATGTTTACTAGGCTACCAAGGCAGTGATTCTCTGAAATGTGGCAGCAGAGAGGAGTACTGCTTTATCATCTAATGGTACAAACTTGACTTCAACAAAAACAACTGCTACATCTGCCAAACTGGCCAGAGTGAGCTTAGGAGCACGCAAGAAAGACAGCTCTGTCCTGCACCATGTCAGAATGGTATGGATAAGAGACATGCATGTCAACATAAAACTGCTTCTGGGAAGTAAAAAAAAAAAAAAAAAAATAAACCCAGAGGAGTGAATTGCTATCGACTCAGAATTGTATTATGAACTTGTACTGGGGTACTGGATACTCCAGTGATTGATTTATTGTACTGTTAAGCCATAAGATATTTTGAAGACAAGGAAACAGAGGTATTTGACTGAGGAGATGGAAAGTGGGATGTGATGTGCAGAGCTCAGCCACCACACAGGGCTGGAGCTATGGAGAAGTCACAGCAGCAAACCGGAGGGCAAGCTCTCAATGCAATGGCTGAAAAGCAGGTGGCAAGGACATGGGGTAAGGTGAAGTAAATGCAGAACTAGAACTCTGCTTTCTCCCTCCCACACTGCCAAGTGAATCTCCACGAAATTTATTACTTTTTACATAGAAAAGAAGACATAACTTAATTGCCGCTTGAGAATGTGTATCCGCAATGAATACCAAAGGACATGTATTTTCTCAGAAAGAAAAGGCAGCATAACCAGAAAGTAAATTATAGCTATTAATTCTCCACCCAAATTTCTGATGTTAACCATTATATGCAATTCTATTGTGGATATGAGTTCACGACAAGTAGATATTGCTAAAGCAGCCCACTACTTTTAAGTGACAATCCTTTCACTTGAGACATCAGTCGGGGGGATATTAATAATCCAAGTAGAGCTCAAATTCTTACATAGCAGTCAATATTTTAACTCTCTAGAACAAATGGCCAAACAAGATTTTAACCCTATAACAAATGACTATGCAGCATTTTACCAACTGATAACAAATGACTATGAACACAACTGTAAAGTATCTTCCCTAGCTTTAGATGACTAAATAAGGAGATGAATATTGAAGTGTCTTGGATGCAGGATCGGCACACCTACTCATATTTTCAAGAAACATCATTATAAAACCAAAACTATCCATAAATTGAGGATTTACTTGCATATCCTTTAAGGTTCAAATATTACTATATTATCAGGAAAAAGTATTTGTGTTCAGCTTTCCAGATTCAATTAAGTATTTAGTAAAAATTTAGGTAATAGTGTACTTTCTAAGACTATCTAAAGGAAATTTTTTTCATAAGCTAAATCTTAAAATCATCAACTGGTTTTGTTAACAGTCCATACTCTACCTTCCTCAGCCTGGACTCACGTAGCTGGTTGGAGTCCTTCATGTGCTAGATTTCCCTTTAACACTTTGTATGAACAGACAGATACTCACGTACTTGACAAAAAAATAAGAATCTATGAGATGATTAGCAGCAGGACTGTTACAAACACACAAGGTCCTGCAGTTATCAGAAGAGTGCATCCAGGGATTCTCAAAAGTCCAAATGCCTGATTCCTACCTAATAGGGTCTTAACCCTTATCCCTTGACAAGAGATCACTGAAACTCAGAACAGGGGCTGTGCTCCCATTCTCTAAGGCAAGGTCCATGCTTGGCAATTCAGTTCAAGCACTTTGAGTTCAAGTGGCTTTAACAGGATCAGAGACCAACAAAAAAAAAAATCTAAGTGCACCAGGTACATAGCTGTTGTTTGCTTTGTCCCATACAATGGTGATCCAGTGATCTACCAAGTTAACCTTAGGTGAACAGAAGTGCTGTAATATTTCACTACACCACAATCCATTCCAACTTCTAGGTTTATATTACAGAGAAGACTTAACTTCTACTTCTAGTATGAACAGGTATTAAAGGATATTAAAAAAAAAAAAGTCTTCAAAAAATACACCACAAAATTTTCTCTAAAAATATATGAAATTAGTAACAGTTATGTCAGAATATTTCTTACAATATTTTTAAAACAGTTGCTCAGTCAATTGGTCAAAACTAGCAGAGCACAGTACATGGATGGGTTTTTCTGAGACGGGTTTGGAATGACTGGTGTAATTCACCAGTTGCAAGTTCCCCTAAGTCCCCTGACTTAACCCCTCACCAGAGTACTTAACACACTGGTTTTGCTTTAAAAATATGTTCCCAAAGTACATACCCCAAGATATATTTTGGAAAAGACATACCAGACAGACTACATAAACACCTCCTCTCTCAACGCTTTCATCGTAATTCACACAGACAGCACCTTAGACTTTCGAAGACATTTGCTATGAGGTATCAAGTAAACTAACTTCTTGTTCCTGAAAATACCATTTGCAGCAGTGACAGCTTTAGTTCTTTACACTTCATTAGCACTGCAGTCAAGTCCCTTTCTTCAAAAGATAGCAGTGTTCATACAGAAAGAAAAATAATTTCCAGAGACATGAAAAGTGATATAACCTTTTGGATAACTTTATCTTCCATGACCTATGTAATTTTAGAAGCTTCTGATTAGCTAGAAGGTTACATGAGAAAAACCCTACACCTTCCCCCTTTTATTTTCCCTTCAAGAACACATATAACAGCAATTTTGTGTTTTAACTAGATTATCAACTACTTTCAGACCCGACATTCTATAGAGTATATTTTCTCTTATGAATAACACAATTCTCAAGCTATGCAGCTTGATGCACACAGTACAACAGTCATTTTTTTTTTCCTGAAGACAGCTGAAAATAATAGCCCTTTATAGAGATAGGTGCAAAAACCAGAGAGATGCAAGCTCCTCATCTCAGCCAAGAATGCGGCCTCCCATTACACACTGGAGAAACAAAACGTAAATGTATGTAAACTGTGTTATAAGGTAACAGAGCTCAACATCTCATGAGTTACAAAACACTCCCTTGCAGCTCCAATCTATCAAAACAGATACCAACAAGTAAAATCCTAACACTGACTTAAAAGCAATTCAGTATTCTTAGAAGGCATCAGTTAAAAGCTCTAGATCAAAAACAAACAGGCTTTGTTCAATTGGTATGTTCAACAGGTATGTTGAATTAATGTTCAATTAATCTGCATCTTACCCAGAAGTAAAAAATGAGATGCCCAAGCCAGCATCCTCACCGCTTCATAACGAGAATGGTTAAGGGCTGGAACTGCCTGCCAAGAGAGGCTGTGAAATTTTCATCCTTGGGGATTTTTTGAGTTTGACTTAACAACACCCTCAGCCACCTGACTCCACTTTGAAGGAAGCCCTGCTTTGAGCAAGGGGCTGACCTAGATGACCTGAAGAATACCCCTACAACTGCAATTATTCCCCAATTTACTATACCACACACTGGAAAACCCTTTAATGAGACACTAACAAGAGCTGATAGAACTACAAAATATACATTCATTATCTGAATTATGAGTTTCCCAAACAAGAAAAAAAAAAATTATATACTACCCTGAAAAGGTGATTACTGGTCAAAAGTCAGATGGAATATCTTTCAGTGACCTAATAGAGATGCACTATTTTGACAGGGTTAACAAGAAAGAACTGCAGGTCCCATGAGCTCAAGGCTCTGAAGAGACTTTGGCACAGTCCCTCTCCTTGTCCACACTGCCAAACATCCCCATTCTTCCCCTAAATTAGGCATTGCAGCAGAGATGATTAAGCCTCCTAGTAAGAGCCTGTCTTCATAAAATCCTGTTCACTGTGTGCAGTGCTTCACAGGGCTCCAAAACATGAAGGCATTCTAGATTAATCAGTCATACCATGAGGAAAATGAGTGAAAATGATGGCACAGTGATTCCAGGTTAGGGTTTTTTTACTTCAGATAATGTTAAAACAAATATACGCACATGCAAACAAAACCCTGCCTCAGTTTCCTCAATAGCAAGAACAAACTGCTCAAGCCAAAGGTATTTTGCATATCCAAGCTTCTCTTAACATAGCTTTTTCTTGTCCTAAGGGAATTTCTCAGCTCCCCAGAGACCATGTTGAACATATTTCTCCTTTCTCCAGGTATTTCCCAGTGCTTTGGGAAATACTGCTCCCATTAGAATACTTAGTTCACTTTGTATGACAGCCTGTAGATCAGACTCACAAATGTCTTCTAAACCTCTTAAAAGATGATTAACTGTTTCTGAGTTCAAATGTGAAAAACCAGTCTAGCCAGCAGCTATTCCTTTGTAAAAGATGCTCCTTTTAATAATAATTTTTTAAAAGACAAACATTGACATCATTATTAGGCCTATGCCAGGTAAAAGTTTTGCATCCCATCACTTGTGAGTTTTATTTCCTGTCATGTTTTCAGCCCAACATTTGTAAATTTTCCACAGCCTTGCAGCAAACAGAATCAATAAGCAGAAGACATGAGATTACCTGACACATGACAGCATCCTTTCAGCCACACACTGATGAGACTTACAAGTATCACAGAGTCTAATGAAGTTAATGAATTTTGTAACAATTAAAATCAAAGTCGCTACTACTTCTGTCCATCCCCTTTGCCATGTCCACAGAATTCCTCCTTTGCACTGGCATTTTAATGATTGCAAGGTGCACAGTTTCAGAAAGAAGTAACAATATTGAAGGAAATAAGAGCAGCTTAAGGTTAATATTTGCTCTGCACAGCATCCTGAACCAGCCTTGATTTTTTTTATATAAGCACTGGCAAGGACACAAGAAAAGAGTGCACTCCTGCCTTACTTTTGCTTAAACAACAACAGAACACCAACCTCACAAACGTGAGTTATAGTTAAAAAAAAAAAAAAAGATAAATACACCTTTTTTTTTTTTTTTTCAAAAATAGAAGTACTCAGTGCATTTATATCAGCAGCTCTTCCCTGATACACAAAATCATTGAATATACTGTGCCTCCCTGATTTTTACTTTTCTGTAAGTATTTACTGAATTCCTAAATTACATTTTTTTTGGCTGAACTTCAAGTCAGTTGTTTTTTTCCAAGTTGAATTTTATGCTTTTTAACCCCTTGGTTTACACTTGTAGTTGGACATCAGGGAAAAAAACCCCAAACAAATTTATTTTATGCATTACAGAGCCAATCAGAATCAATGCCTGTAGTCTATGACACAAGAGTAGTTTTTCCTGAAATCTCTAAGCTTCTTCTGCAGCTTATTTTTTAATCTTTTCAAACAGATTTTTAAAAAAGAAACTTTAAAAGGTTAATGTCAATCCCATTATTTCAAATAGTCTTTACACAACTTAAGAATGTTGCCATTCAGTGTTGCCCGGGAATCCAATTAGATTCCAAATCAGAGTATCCAAATTACAAAAGCAGCATAAAACCTACTGTGCTGCTGCTAACAGCATGCTAGATGATCATGTATGCTATGCATTTTAGGAAAAGTTAATTCTCATCTAGTTTATATTGTACTATAGTCTGATTCCACCTCCCCTGCCCACAACTTAGCTTGCACAGATATTCTCCTTTACAACAGTACAACTGTGAAGTCCCAATTAGACTGAATAAATCTGCATGTGATATTTTAGCCCATTCATAATATTGAAATAATTCTTTGAAGTACTGTGCAGCACCATATGGTATTTTATCCAGTTTCATCATTTGCACAGAATAGCTTGCAGTAGTTTGTTACACAATATTCTGAAATATACTGCAGCTGTAGTCTGCAGAAATATAAGCTTTCTCCTTTCTGCATTACTTATTAGGATCTCAGGGATGCTTTAAAAACCTTAAGTAGTAGAAGATCCACTTAGAAGGATAACAGGCTCCTGAAAAATCAGTTTCTATCCAAGAGGGAAAGAGATGGAAAACAAACAGTTAAAAATGAAAGTGTACAAAATTAATTTTACTTTTTCACTTTAGACACCTATAGCTCTTAAAATAATAGAAATCTTGGCATTAAAGAGATGGGTATACCTAGAATATTAGCATGCTTGAGGCTATGTGCAAACTTAATTTCATTAAAAGCATTGTCTTTTATGCCTCCCACCACCAGCACTTTCTTCATTAAGAAGAGTAGTCAATGACTTGACTTTGTTTTAGCATTCAATGCACATTGGATGCATGTGTTCAACTGCCTTGATTTTTTTAAAAAAAGATGAGCCTAGCAGAACCTCAGTGTGATACATTAACAAGAACGGATTCATTAACAATCTTCATTTTAAAAGTACTTTTTATGGACTCACACAACAAAGGGAATTTTTTTCTGCTCTAGCCCATTCGCTCATCCTTTCTATTGCTGCCTTTGAAATTCCTTTCAGGCGTCCTCTGAAGTGGAAAGTTTTATACTGCTGTTACCAGGCATCCCTGCATGCTGTTGCATGCCACCTCCAAAATATTACGAACCCTTTTCCTTAAATACAAACTGAAAGTGCTTGGCACCACAGGGAAAAAAAAAAAAAAAACTGGAAAAAAACCTAAACACACCTTTTTTAGACTTCAGTTATTCTTTTTATCTGCCTGCACTGTCAGGCTTTACAGGCAGTGTGATTTGCAGTCATGAGGATGTTGTGGTTTGTGTAGCAGACAGGTCTGGGCAGGCTGGCAGCTGCAGGTAAAGCAGTACCACTGCCCGAGCTCCACGCCTCTGCCCTGTGCTCTACGACAATCATTCACAGTAGCAACGCAAGCAGATGCACCAAAGCAAAGCTACCACAGTTCTCAGCCCAACACATTGATACACAGTGTTAGAAACTTCCCAAAATTTCACTGAATGAAAATAATTCCTTAATGGCAATGCAGTCACCCTATACTACATGCTGTAATTATTAAATAATTCTGTAACCATAGGTAAGAATAATTTTGGATAATTTTAATAATATTTCAAATTAAACACAAAGATGAAAATGTAAAACAAAAGTGAACACTAGTGAATATATATAGAATACAGTTTACAGAAAAGACATGTATGCACTGCCTGTGCAAATTGCAGAAAACAGAGCCTTATAAACAAACTGGCAAGGATGGTGGGAAAATTCTATTTAAAGACAACACAGGGTCCTAGAACATTAGCTGAAAATGCGTATAATAAGTAAAAAAAAAAAAAAAGTTCATCAACCTTACCAAAGGAATCTGAGATAATTCAGGAAGGACAGAGCATTGTTTCAGGTATTTTTACAATTTTGTTGAAACTGTCCAATATTCCATGAATTAATCCAAAACACACATTCTCTCTTTATCTACAGGTGCATTATGATGTGCTTATTCTAACAGCAACCTAATTGTGCACATGGCAATGTATGTAAGTATGGTTACAATCTCCAGTCTTACGAGTCCTTTGTGGTTACCAACCAAGCAATGAATTTTATTACTATAGTGATAAAGCTCATGTATGAATCTTACAAAAGATGAATGACCTCATTTTTCCTCAAAGGGGAGTTCCACTGCTACAAGAGTGACGGCTGGCAAAATAATTATGCAATCAAAAGACTAAACTGATGCAGCTGGAACTCAAGCTCTGTCAGTAATGCTGCTCATGAATGTAACTGAAAACACTTATGATCCTGGCAAAAATGGCATTAGAAGACTATGACAGTTTTTCAGATAGGTAATATTCCAGAGAAAGCTGAGTGAAGTTAGAAAAAGAGTGAGAGATGATTCACCTGATCCAAAGTGAAATTTGAAATTTATGTAAAAGGATACATTCATATACTGGCATTAAAAATGTTTAAATCTCTAGAATTCTCCATTAGCAAGCATTATAAACAGGAGCAATACTTGTTTTAAATGGATTGCACATTTAAGCCTTGAAATGTAAAAGTTAAAACCTGTAAAAAATACCATGCATTAGTTCTTTTATGATAGAATTTATTGTAATGGCAAATTCTACCATGCACAATGGTTTTATGTACTTGGACTAGTATTTCCAAGGAACACTCATGTATAGCATCTGAACATTCCCAAATTAAAGAATGCTTACAATGGTGTTACAAACAAATAAGAAACCCCAAATAAGAAACCTCAGTGTGATACATTAACAGGGCAGTTACTTACAATGAAACATAAATTGTCCCCTGCAATTTACGAAAAAACGCAGTTATAACTGAAAACACCACATACAACTAGGCAGAATGTTAAAAAGCTATTTTACAAGTATTACTAATAGCATTATTCAGCTTTTTAGCATTAAAGAATAACAACACTAAACCCTCCCTTGAAGGTGATTGTTTTCATTGTTGATAGATCAGTAACTGAGATTTCAAAACTTAACCTCTGACTAAAAGATATCAAGTCTTTTTAGGTCATGGGGTCCTACATGAGGTCTCTCAGAAGAAAGCATAAAAGGCCTAAAATAACAAGCACACACACAGGTTTCTCTTAATTTGCCCTGTTGGATTCCCGTAATAAGGGCTTAATAGCTCCAACCCCAGAGCAACTCTGCAGTCATCAACAAGACCATTTACCACATGATTTAGCAAACGTATTTCCAAGATTTTCACTTACATGTGCTACACAGAATTGAAATTAATGTAGAGCAATTTATGAGTAATATTATTCTGGGATTCACAGTTCTTTGCATATCAGATCCAAGAAAGAATCTCAATTTCCCTGAGGCATACACAAGTCGCACAGTACCACCCTGTTCCTCACCATTTACTGTGCTATGGGCAACCAGCCCAGGACTGTGCCCTTTCCTTTTCCAGACCAGGATTTGGGTTTGAAGAAAGACAGAGGAAAAAAAGTAATAAAATGTAGTCCCATTCACATAAACCCATGGTGAAATTCACACTGTTTGCAACACCCAAACAAAATATGAAGCCACCTTTCAGAAAATGTGTTTTCCTTACCCCAGATTATTGCATCTGTCTGGGAACCGGAGCACCATGCAGACATCTGAGTAACAGCTCAACTAATTGTCAGCTTTGCCTTCCTCTGTAGCACCACCAGCTAAGCATTCCTAACAGAAGGAAGCATCAATGTAAGGCAGTGTGCCAGCTGAAATCAGAGATACCCAGAAGATTGCAGAGACTATTTAAACCAATGGATCAACACTCTTTCCTGGCTCTCCCACTCACTGTACCTTTTCCACAAACTTGTTTGAGGGGAATGTATGACCATCATACAAACTGATAGGTGAGGGCAGGTACCCATTTTAATGGCCTCTCTTCCCCACCATATTCTCCACACTTCAAAATCCATATAAATTAAGTCTACCCATATAGCTCTTGTGTGATCATATTATTCCTTAAAGAAAGCAGAGTCCTCCAACAGGACACACAACTCTAGCTCAAGTCTTTGCAGTACTGATTAGCTTATAGATCCTGCAAAATAAACTTCAGCTCAGCCCTGGGGTTGCTTACATTTTTTTAACCCTCTCCCTCAGCTTTAAGGCAATGGCATCTACTCTAACCTTACATATTTTTCTTTAGTGAAATGACAGTCATGGTGAGTGCATGCTCACCACCCTGGTTTTATTCAGTTTATTCCTCCAGCCCATCAGCAGTAATTGAAATTAAATGTGTCCACACAGAATGATGGTCTAGTACTTCAAATAAGTGTCTTCTGAAGAGCAAAGTCTTCTCTTTTAACAGACTGTCAATTGATTTTGTTAAAATTATTTCATTCTGACCATATTCTAAAGGACTGACAACTAATTACAAAAAAAACCTTACAGTCTTTTCCATGATCTCATAAAAACAAACTAATAAAAAAAGATTCAATGGAATTTGAGGTCATCATACAAGACCTAACTTGATACAACCTTCCATGTCGGCAATGAATTGCTGATAGTTACCTTTGTAAGCAGAGTTCTCCAAGCAGTGCCAAATCCACCTGGCACCATTTCTGCTGGAGAGAAAAGTAGCTGTTTATTCCATATGAGGAGGCATCAGAAGTCTTTAAAAACCCACACTGTCCAAAAGGACACAAAATGGAAGGAAGTTAGACTGGTGGCATCTCCCCGTGCTCCCAGAAAACCCACACCAAACTTCAACCCTAATTTGTATTTTAGACATACTCTTATCATTATCTTGACATGTTTGCTTCTAGAAACAGAAGAAACTAACTTGTCTTAGTTAATTTTTAGTCTTTTGGTACGTCACCTTCCACAACTTTTCGAAGACCTCTCATTACAGCACTGACATATTCATGACTAGAAGGACAAAAGAAAACCATCAACAGAAACCAGACATGCTTTCTATCTTCTCTTCTTAACAAATAAAAAAGTGAGCAAACAGGAGAAGCAGGAGATAGGAAGCAACAGCTTAACATCAATTAATTTGTTTCCAGAGAAATAATAGAAATAAATAGTGCAAGATGGATAAATGACTCAGCTGCCATCTGCTTCTGTACTCAGCAGCACTTTGGAAACACAGCTACTACAGTGAAGTGTTTTGCAAATACTGCAGCAAAGAGGGCAGTATGTAAACTGAGGAGAGTGAGGGAACAAAGCAAAACTGATACCCACTCATCTGTAGGAGTTTCTTACATATGTCACCTTTCTAATCACAAAGCAGAGCATCTCTTCAGATAATGTAAGTCCCATGTGTGTTCTGGATCTGCAACTGCCAGCTCGATGCTCCTACACCTGCTGATACGCAGAACTACCCACGCAGAATATTTATTTTGTTCAGAAACATTCCTAGTACCTCAGAGTAACACATCCCTCCACAGAAAAGCATCTACAATTTTGGTTTCAGTTTCCTTAAAATCCAACTAATCTGATGACAAGCAGACAAATACAAGAGAGTAATTATAGACTACAGAAGTGTAAACACTATCTTAGTTTTTTTGGAAAAGTATTTTTCAGCTACTTTTGTGACAGATTATTAGCTAATTTACTATAAGTGCTATCAATCAATATAGCTATATGTATCTATAAAATTGTAAAAAATATGTAAACATTTGTAACTATCTATCTAACTAAATTAACTATCTAACTAAATTACTGTCTAACTCTAAATTACTACAGATGTAATTTCAAAAATTTATTATCCCAGGTACAAATTCCACTCAACTGGCCACTGCCTTAGTGACTGATAGATAAGAAAACTACCAATATTATATTCTCCCATTGGTTTCTCACAAATGGCAATTGCCCAAGGAGCAACTTTGGTAACTTTAAGCACATCACAGTTATGCACATTGGCTCATATCCCTTGACGGTTTCTGCTTCCTGCCCCCAAGGTATGACACCAAGAAATCCTAACACCTCAGAAGTTATGAAACACTGATGAACTAGCAGCATCACAGAGTAACAGAGATGCATAAGTGTGCACATGCAGGAAAATAACTAAATTCAAATTAAATTTCAAGGTCCTCTTAAAAAAATTCTAAAAATTAATCCAGACGTATACCATGTTTCAAAAAAAAAGGAGAAAGTGAGAAGCAGAAAAGAGCTAGGAAAAAATGCTAGCACATACAAGTACAGGCAGCAGGAATACAGCAGGACACACTTGATTCCGTTTGCCTGTTCTAAGTGCTCATATGCATCAGAACCTCTACATCTCTAATGCAGAGCTCCTTTTTCTCACACCACTTTTCTCACGTTCTGGTGAAATAACTCTCATTTTGTGTTTGTTTTCACACAAAATAGTGAATACTGGACTTCTAGACAAACATGCAGATGACTTTTATAATTTACATCAACACTAATGATCTACTTTATCTCATGTCTAGACAACTGTAAGAATTACCATTTCTGAATAGTGTGTACTCTCTCTCTGTAAGAAGTAGCCCTGGACTCTCCCATGATTTTTTTCTAACTATAAAGAAGAATCCTGTTACAATGTCTGGCTCAGAAATAATGGCAGAATTTCTAGATGGGAAAAAAAGTTCACATTTTATTTTTTGATCAAAAAATTCTAATACAAGTATTAACTTTCAAATCAAGTTATTCTTCCCTGCCCTGAAAATAACTAAAATAAAAAGAAGTGTCTTGGACAGCTCAGTCATTGTTAACTAAGGCATTTACAATGTGTACAACTGCTGAAAGCAAAATCGGCACAGACAACAAATCCATCCAAACAATCTGGTGACATAACACTGAATTGTTACTCTAAAAACTCACAACATCATTTGTTATCTTAGAAACTTTCCATTTAATTGCAATTAGCACTACATGAATAGAGCTGTCTTGGACTGTGCCCACTAAAGCTTCTAGAATTATTCTAAAATTATCCTTTTACCCAGTTTTCATGGTAAAGCTTCTTCGAATTAAGCAAGTACAGTAACAAAAAGATTATGGAATTCTGGGTTCAAGAAATGGTATGAGAAAGTATTAGTCATTAAAGAAATAAGTATTTCTCAGGGTATGCCAACCTTGAAAAAGCTAAATGCTGGAAGGTCAGCTTTAGGTCATTCTCTACATTACAACACAGGAAAACAAAGCTCCCAGGCTCTTCTTGAGAGACAGCTAGGGCTATCAAAGAGACATCTGCAGATTTCTTAACAGAGACACTGATCTAAATCAAACACTCCTGGATGCAAATGGAGCATTAAAGTCAGATGACTTATGGAGAAGTTCTAAATTTATCATGGAAAGATAGCAGCAGCTTAATTAAGGCTGTTATCAGCTTCCACTATGAATATTTGTTATCAGCTCTCCAGTTCTCACCTCAGACATCTGACTTGATTTAGCAACTAACACACATTAAAGACAGTTCAGTACTTATGGGAAGGTTATATACAAATACACATTTGTTAGATTCCAATTTTCATATATTTTACCATTAATTACTTATTTCTTCAAGTAGATTTGCACAAAAAATAATTATTTTAGTTAAAGCACAGTGCTTTTGACAGTTTACTGGCAATTCTAGTGACTGGCAATTTTGAACTGGCAATTCTAGTGACCTGAAAAGGAACGTTTAGTTCACAAAGGCATTCACTGATAGCTACACAAGTTTGTTTTATTAATTTAACTCCAAAGATGTTCAATACGCAGAACCAAGCATTGAATTTGTGAATAGCTCACAATTTTACAAGATTACAAGGGGTCATGAAAATTACTACTGGGTCCCTCCTGTACTGAGAGTTACGTAAGCTGTTCCTTTGTTCTGCAGATAACTGAGCTCTGTGTGTGAGCAGTATTCTATCTTGAACATTGCCAGTGCACACATAATTCTTAACCTGCTTCCTCTAGTTAAGGTTCCTTTTATCCTTGAAGTCAGTCTTTTCTCCACCTTTTCTGCTTCATCATCCTTGCCAAGAAATCCAGATGTTTACAAAACCAGATTACAATTTAATAAAAATTTGCACAGTTTTTAAGTGTTCACAAAGCCTGACTCAAAAAAAAAAAAAAAAAAAAAAAAGGCAGCCTGAAAATGACAGATTTTTCCTCTTCTACAGCATTTTTGCACCCACTTTGTGCAACACATGAGCTTAGCCCCTGAAGAGCCAGCCAGTAGGCTGCACAAGACAACAAAAAAAGCTAAGTACAAAAACACCATTACAAAATTATCATCACTTGGAAACCAGACATGATGTCCCAAGGTGACACTGAAAGGAAAAAAGTCAATGGTGGATGTGGCCTGTTCTATCATAGCCCTGCTGTCAGCAGATTCTCTCTAGGAGCAAAGAAACGAAGGTGATGTATTGTTGCAAACCATGTTCCTTACAAAAAGCAAGCCCCAATCCTTCAAGGTGATCTATGAAGCCAGAGATACAGGTTCTTTTTGTAGTGGAAGATTAACATGCATGAGATCACACTGTAGTCACACGTTTCCTGTAATGTTATTTGCTGATAATCCTTTAACAATTTTAAAGCTTAAATTTTAAAGAATATGGGTGTTCATCATTAACCTTATCATTATCACTGGTTTTGCAGTGCAGCAGTTAAAAATAGACAAAATAAGCATGAAAGAAACCATGGGAGGAAAGAAAAAGAAGAGCTTTTAGAACAAAACTAAACCAAAGTATTTTTCAAGAAGCAGCTAAAACTACCAAGTGAAGATTGAATACTTGCTCATCACACTATTTACAGACCTCTAAAAGAAACAATTTGCCACTGTCAAACAACACTAAGCAGTCGATGATAACATCTATATTTAGGCTAACTCTTTTAATTATAAAAGATTGTGGCCTTTTTTTTTTGGTCCCTGAAATAATCTAACAGATTCATTTTCTGAAGAAGGTTCTTATTACTCAATAGGGAGAAAGTAGTAATGTGCCTTTGCCAAGTGAAATTATCACCATATTGCTCAAAGTCAGAAACTTCCCAAAACATTCCTCTTCTGTCATCTTCCACACCAGAAAAATTAGTGAACTAATGACAATAATAGCTTAATGTGGTCTTGCCAACAAAAGACAAGTCCCACACTGATTTCAAGGGAAATAACAGTGGTGTACAGAAAACCTTGAGACACAATAAATTTCTGAAAGCCTATAACAGGTTCTTGCTATTCTTGGTAATTTTCACAACATCTGGCTCATGATACCTATAAATCACCTTTAAGTGGAAAGCCTCACAAACCAGCCTAAACCTCAGACCCAAAGACCCTAGACCATGGAATAACAGCCTCCTCCTGTTAGTGTCTTATATATTCAGCCCTGCATTGAAAATATTCTTTAAAGCTTTGCTGTGGTGCCTCATCGTAATTACAGCTGTACAAAACAGAGCCCATTAACACCCCGTGCTCCCCAGACCACCCGTGTCAGAAGCAAAGGCCTGGGGCTCCACATATGCACAACTACACAGCAAGACAGGCACTGCAGGCTGCAGCCTGCCCAGAGAGAGAATGGCCAGAGATTCCTACGCAGTCCCGTCGCCTAGAGCACAAGTACTGTCATGCAGCTCCATTTATATGCACACAATGTTTAAAAAAAAAAAAAAAAGGAAAAAAATAGTTCTTAGGTACATCAAACTTCTACCACTGTTCCCCACTCAGTCTGGCAAAACTCCATGAGAGGTTTTACACTGCATTGCTTTTTGCAGCCAAATGAGGACGGATGCAAACCACTTTGCTATGTCCTGATCTCACTCTCTTTTGAGGGTTAAACTGGAGATGCCATAAACCGGTACCTGGAACTTACAGAATTACACAGAATTTTTACCTCTCTGCCTGAAATCATGTATTTTTTTTTCTGCTTTATTTCAAGTTTTAGATAAGTCAGAATATATTTGAAGACACAATATATTACTGGATTATGTAAGAACTTTTACAAGGACACAAATAAAAGCTAACCTTTTGAGCTTGAATGACCTCGGAAAAAAATATCTTCAATGCTTAAAAATCTTTCCAAAATCTTTGGGTTTTCAATGCAAGCAAAGGAAAACAAAGGAATTAAAACATTTTATGGAGCATTTCATTAAAGGCCAAAACCACATATTTCTTCATTTTTGTACTCTCACACCTTTTGTTACATTCTCAGCAAATACAGCAGATCTCAGCAAGATATTTAACAAGGCTAAAAGACAACCTGATTGAAGTGTTGAGAACAAAAGCAGGCTGAAAACATGTTCTACTTTGTATTAAAAATATTCACTTCTTCATTGTCTTATGCGATGCATACTAGATTTAAAAAAAATTTAGATACATAAAATTATCATTATGTATTTCTAAATTTTTTTAAAATTAAAAATAGCTGATTTAATTTTCATCTGTTTAATGAATCCCATCAGTTATTCATACATTCTTTATCATTCAGTTTGGCTACCAATCAAAGTTATGCTTGAGAACAACAAGGACAAAAAGCAAGCAGAATCAGGGGTACAGTTAGATTTCCTTACACTAACAACTATCATAAATTATTTACTGAACTTCAAAGCTTTGAAACTGGTGATGAATATGGTAGGAAAAAATAAGATGTGTTTGTTTACTATCAATTATTAATTACATATGTTTTACAGTATAACATGAAGAAAATAATAAAAATGTATTGCACTCATTTCACTAAAATTTACTGTTCCATTTTACTAAAATTTACTGTATCCATTCAGAGATGATGCATTAATTATTTGGTAACTTTGTAATAATAAGACATGGAAAAAAACCTGACAAGTTAAGAAAAAAAGGGATTAAATCCATACTTTGCAGTAAGAAATGTACATCTGTATATGCAAAACATTTTCAGGACTAGGGAAAATGAAGTCCTGAATCAAAATAAACTACTTATATAAGCCAACTCAAGTAATAAAACATTTAGAACCTAGAATACAAATGAAAGCTGAACTAAATTCAGTTCCAAAGCAGACAGATCAAAGAATTAACATGTCAGTCCTTCTACACAAAGCAAGAACCAAACCAGCCATTAAAGGTTCAAATTTTCTAGTGATTGGAAGTAAATCTGGGATGCCCAACTGTATGGCTGTATGGCAGATAGCTGCTGGTTTTAGTGTGCCTTAGGTCAGACGTGGCAAAATTCACACTTCTAACCAGTGCTGTTTGTAATAGATTGGATGAAACACGTTTACAAAAGAATCAATAAATGTAAAGACTGGAAAGAATTAGAGAGGCTTGCAGGCTTGTACCTATTGTCTGGGGGAATTAGATGTCAGTTTGAGCACTATAACTCCAACAAAGGTTTCCTAGTTTTAATTTACTAGAACACATAATGGGCTATGTAGAAGTTGGGAAAGACTCGTCTGTCTGAATATATTACTTAACAAACACTTTAATTAATGTTACAAACATTATTATAGTCTGGCATACTCCTCTTCTGCTCATTCACTCTATTTTGCAATCTTATCATCAAAGGGCATTTCTTTGTAAGGTTGTTCCACTAACTCTCAGAAGCAAGAAACAATGCAACATGCTCAAAACATGGATCAAAATAAATTGCAATACACAGGAATGCTAAAAGCTATATCAGTAACTAGAGATACACAGCCTTCTAGTGTGTCTTACACAGCATATATATTTGTATAACTTAAGCATTTCTACAGGTTAGCTATACTATATCCTAAATGCATATCTTAAGAAAATTTGCCATTTGTAAACAATTGTATAAAACAAATGCATAAAACAAGACAAGTAAATAACTGTTGGCTACAGTGAAAAGAAAAAAAAATTAAAAAACCAAACCCAACCCAAAAAATCACCACCACAATTTTCCAAAAATTTCAAAAAGACTGGCTGATGTCAGAAAATATAGCTCAAGTCTGGTTCACAAAACATCTTTCCTGCAGTTGTTCAATTCTTCAACTAGTTCTTGTGAAATACAAGATCCATACCCTTTTCTAATGAAATATTGCACAATTACCGGATTTTTATACATCAGCTTGATATGACTTTAGTTCAAATGTGCAACCTAAATAAAAAATACACAAGTTTTGTATTCCAATAAAATAAATAAGACATAAGGTATAGTTTAACACCAGGCTGAACTTCAAGGGTTACCTTTGAGATTCACAATACATTTTCTCACATTATCTGATATATAAAGTAGAAAATCAGGAAACAAAGATGAACAAACCATCCATAAGTTTCTCCAAATAAACCATATGGTCTAGTGTTCCAACAGACAAAATGAAATTTTAAACACAATAGGACTGTTTAATGCCATATTCCACTGGGTAAAATTGGATACAGAAGGTTGGATTTCTCCATCCCAGGTTCCCTCTTCAAACCACAAACTGTTCATGTGCAGCTGATAAGTACAGTATCTCTGAAACTCCCTTTATAACCCAGTGCATACATTGAAACAATCACTGGAGTGCATTTTTTCCTAGGGAAATGAGCAAAGAACCCAATTTCTGAAGACAAAAATGTATTCTATCACAGGGTTTTGAATAACAAGTTATTGAGTTCTTGTTCTATCATGATGGGAAAGTCTCACCTGGGACTTTTTGGTTCATTTGACAAGAAGTTGTTATGACTGTAAAGGCAAAGGTATACATATATCTACATTACAAAGAATGTCCTTGTTACGAAGAAAGACTTTGTTGATATTCCTAACCCCAGACAAAGAAAAGCATAATGTGTATTCATTTTTATGTATTAAATACTTGCATGTTCAGATATGAGAACATTGCTGCATGCTGGTGGATTTGGTTTCCATCCTGTCAGCAATAACCTGTGTGCTTGATGCGCTCCCTTGTGCTTCAGCTAGTACAAAGTACTGCTTCACTACATCTACAGCAACACATGTTTGGCATCCTGCTTTCTTCTCATTTAAATCTACTTTAACAACTTGGGAGCCTTGTCACTTGGACAGCCAAGGTCATGAGTTTTGAAGAAGGTTCACTGCAGGCAAATCCCAAAGGGATATATGAGTGTCTCTTTGTCCAGTCACATCAAAAGAAAGTTTTAAAAAGGGTTAATCGACACTTTAAAATAAAAAGGAAGTGCACTCCACAACAGACACTCCTGTTTATGCTCCTTTGGGCTGTTCATTGTACAAATCTAGTTGACAGGAATTGGAATGAAAAGCTTAAAACCAGCTATTCCTAGAAAAAGCTGCCTCAGAAAAAGAGAACACACGATTAACCTTTTGGTATATCCTTAGCCTAGTAAATGATAGCATTCCACCGTGCAGTAACATATTATGCAGTTCCTTCTCTGAAAATCTCACTAAAATTTATATATCAGTATAGGCCTTAATTTCTACAATAACACAAAATTAAGTAATTAAGATGTTAAAAAATAAAATCAATACTTCATTCTCTTGGTAAGCCCCTACCCTCCCCAGTAAGGGGAGAGTTACTACCACCCTTCTATAACTGATGAGTGTCCAGTTTTTAAAACTGAGGTACAGGGGCTGGCATTCCAGTATTTTGAAAAGAGGCAAAACACATCTTCCGTCAATAAAGGTTTTTCACAGTGAGAAACTTCAGGGAAATACTGTCCTTGCAAAAAATGTGATTGACCTCGCCTCAACCAAAAACTAGATTCCCAGATATACACTCCTATAAAATCCACTATCATTGTGGTTATACAACTGAACAAATAGTTAAAGTACCTTTTCTGTTGCCAATGAGAGAGGGAAGAAACACCTATTTAAAATATTTGCCAACTAGAGGTGGGGGAAGTAGGAAGTTCTGCACTCCAATGGATGAAGGGTAAAAGGTATATAATACTGGTAAAAGATAAGCACAAATATTTCTGGTTATAGACATCCATAGAAACAGGCAAACTGTTTTATACATGGTAATGTCAGGTTTCTTAAACACTATTCTTATTTATCCAGTTTCCTTTCACTTCCCTTCCGATACAATACCAAACAACACACTTAATGACCGCTTACCTCTAAAGTTAAAGAAATAGTTGCCTGATTGTTGCCAATGTCTCACAGACTTTCTTTCACCTTGCAATAGACTCCTATGGAAAATGGAAAGCCAATTATTGAAGCAGAATCAACCAGAAGTGTGCTCTTTCTTACTAACACAAAATTACAATCAGACTACATATTTATTTTAAGTATTTCAGTGCTAGAAGTGCTCTCTACGAGGAGAAGAAAGCAGTCCAGCAAGAGCTGCAGTATGAAAGCAGCTTCTTTGGTTTATGCTCAGGTTCAGGAAGAGAGGAGAATGATTCAGTGGACAACAACAGAAAGATGAAGCAGTCTGTTCCTACTTGCTAGTTCACCCAAAACCAGTAAGTATTTACCACAGGGATGGGCAAACACGTGCACAGGATGCTCAGAGAGGTCATGGGGTCTCCTTCCTGCCAGGATTCAAGACTCAGCCCGGACACAGCATGGAGAAACCCAACCTAAACAAGCCTGCTTGGAGCTGATCTAGGAGATGAATGAGGAAACCTCTGGAGGTCCCTCCAAACCTAAATGATTATTCGTATACAAGCAGAGAATAATTTTTAACTAATTATTTTTCTAGTCGTACAACCTCTGCATTGAGGCACACTGGACTCCTGCCAGAGCAAGTAGCCTGAAGAATATGGCAGCCTTCATGATCCATGGAAGATTAGTAAGTGACTGGCACATAGCAGAAGTAAGAAATTTTGGAATTTTTAAATTTTTTTCACACTAACACCCAGAGAGGTAACAGGCTCCAGGACACCTGAGATTTTTTTTTTTTTTTTTTTTGTGATGTAACAATTATTTCTCATTTAATTTTTAATTATTAGAAAAGAAATAACTTGCTTTGTCTAATTATAAATGTTAGGGTGTCATTAAATAGCACTCCAGAGAATGCTCCCATATTTTAGGTACCCCTGTGAAAAATTTCTTTTTTCTTCCCTCCTGTATGAATCTCTATGTAGCATGTAATCCTGCTGCAAATCTTTATTCACAAGTAGATTTTCCCTCAATATATTTCCACTGTTAATCTAGACTACAAATGCAGAGCAAAAGAAACATACATCTAGGAGACAATACCTTAAATTTAGCACTAACATGACAAATTTTTCTTTCCACAAAATTAAACCTGTCAGTCCACATCTGTTCATGAAGAAGGAAACAACTCAGTATTCCAGCAACTTCTATTCCAGCAACTTTTCAAAAAAAATGTCTAGGCTTACTATACTCATCTCCAGTACAGGAATCATTAACATAAAATATCTCTTGATTCATGAGCATCACAGCAGGCAAGACATTACTTTCGCCCATTCTGCACTTGCAGTTGATTTTTCCATGTTTATGCTGTTTGGATAGACAAGTAGTAGGGCACATTCAGCTGCAAACCCCTTCAGAAGCACACCTGACACTGCTTTACATTAAATAAGTGCTGCAAGTACCAGTGTGGGATACTCTGTACACAGAAATCCATAAGAACATACTGCTGTTAAGACATTAATACAGTTTAGCCCATTTGAGAGAATTTTGAATGCTGGTGCCCAAGCCATTTATCATACTACATATGGTACTGGTGCAGCTAATCAATAGTCTTTGTAACTTAGCAAGACTGAAAAGGCAAACCTATGGTCCAGAAAAACAAACATGGCTTGCTTATGCACATTTAGTTATGAAGGATGAAAAAAAAATTTTTTTTTTTTTTGCTAATGATGCATTACCAAAGTATTCTGAGTATTCTGTTTGTTAAATGCCATGCAGCTCACATAGCATTAACTAATGCAATCGTCATCTGAATTGACATCATTTATATAAGACAAATACCATATTTCATACAGGCCTAACTAAAATTTTAGAGCATTTTCTTGACCCAAATGGCACATTCTATTTTTGTCAATTACATATATTAAAAAGAAGGAAGCAAATTAAGACAAAGTAGCAGGGGAAAAAAGCAATCTTAGAATGTTCACGTAGTTTCTGTGCTGTAGAAACCACATATATACATGCCAGATTTTCTTTAATTATTTTTCTCCTAACTATACAGTTAAATCAGCCAAGAGATCCTATGTTGGTAGCTGTCCTAAGGAGTCAATTTCAACTCTTGACACAAAATATAACATGCTAGGACATTTAGCAAAATTCAATTACATTATAAAACATTTTAGCTAACAAAGATATTAACTTTCCCCATTTCTGCTCCCATTTTACAGCTTATCAGCATTTTAAGGAATCAAACAGACCGTTCTTATTTTACTGTTTTCTAAAATCTAAAGACAGTTACTTAATGAGCAAAAACATTTGCTCACAACCCAGAGTGATCCTCACATCCCAAGACCCCTTCAGATAAAGGAGTTCTGTCAGGAGCCTGAAAATGACTTTTTTTAGTGGTTATCATATTTTCTGATTTGCAACTTATCACTGTTTATTTTTCCTCCACCAGAAAACACCCAAACCTTGGGTCTTATCTATTAGTCCTACTGTATAATTTACTGCCAGAAAGATAAAACCACATAGTTGATCTACTCACATCTCCAGCTCAGAGCTACAGTTCCTTATCACACAGCTTTATACAGCTTAAAGACTAGATGTATACAAGAGCAGTAGCCCAAACCAATTACCGTGATATCAACGACTAGATTTTTCTACCTAAGAATTCCAAAACCCACTCCTCAACTTGGATACTGTTTACTCTATGTTCCAGCTCAGCAATAGAAACAAGGATATTTCTTAGTTCTCCTGATCTCTGTTTTCAGTAACAGATTTCTGGGAGGCCATGTGAGAGCATGGGAAGCTTGGGTTTGGAGTTTTTTCATTTGCTTGGGTGTTGTGGTTTTTTGCTGGGTTTTTCATTGGGGGAGAGATAGGTATGGGATTTTTTCAGTTTGTTTTTTTAAGTGTTTTGTTTCTAATTAAAACCTTTTCCTTTACAGATAAAAAATAATTGTTTAATCATGGCTATAGTTTTTCCATCCTATATCAACACCTTTTAATCTCTTTTTTAATCTATTAATCTTTCTTTTTAATCTATTATTTGTAATTCGTAATCAAATTTTTCCTATAAATACCTATTTTTCATCTCTGAGGCATGTCAGTGAATATTTCTTTTCCCCTAATATACCTGTTCTAACAATGCATCAAAGAGGAGAAATCTAAAAGTAGTTATCTAACATACACATACTTATTGGAAGCTGGTTTAAGCTTAGTGTGTTGTTTTAGAAGGTTAATGCTGACTGCGATCAAAAACGGAAGTTATTTGTATTTCCACTTACTAAAATAAAGCATCAATAAGAAGCAAATGAATGACAAATTTCTGATTGTGAGGACTGAGGTGTTAAATATAAAGCTACATAAAAACTACATTCAAAACAGCAAACAACTAATTCCTACTCAATTTATGGAATTGTGCTATATATATCACACTATTATTCAACAGAGGGCATTCTGCTGATCAGATATTATGCGGACATGAGCTCCATGTTAGCCTTAAATTTGTACTCAAAGGAGCAAAATAAAGACCATTTAACAAATTTTTTTTTAAAATTGCCATTGCAAATATATTCTCCTAAAGGAATTCTCGATATCGTAGGGATAACACTGAACACACACACACAGAAGATTTATCTTCCACAAGCATCAGAGCACTTGACCAGGATTGCGACCATTCCTTTTTCATAAATGGAAAAACCAGGATGAAAGGTTATTTTCATAAACACAGCAGCAGGCGTGAAAATAATCAAAGTCCATAATTACAATACTTTTACTGTGTTCTACAGAGAAAATGTAATATCTTTAAATGCTAATTAATTGTTTAATTTTTAATATTAATAAAGATTTCAGGTGAAACATGCTTAATTTTACCCAAATAACTAGTAAACACTGAATGAGTTGATATTTAACATTCCTTTCTATGGACCTCAAAACCAAGAATGTGCTAGATGTAAGAAATACAATATCTTGAAATTGCGTAGTCTTCTTTTCAAAATATGGAAGACTTAAACAGAATTAGTTTTATATAAATCTAACATCACCCATCTCTACCTGAAAGGCCTAACATCTGTTACTAGTTCAGTGAAAGTACTAAATAAAGAAGCTGCCCAGTACATCTTGGAGTATATTTCTATCACAATGAAAACAAATTAGAATTGGAAATAATGTTTATTTACACCATAAATATTCTATTCTTGATTTTTTTTTCTTATTTGTAATTTTTTTCTTTTAAAGCATCTTAGAATGTTTTTGAACAGCTGGTTCATTCAGTTGGTTCTCTTGGAATTTCATACTCGAGAATTTTTCTAGAGTATCCCAAATTAATTGACACATTTTATTTCTAAGTCATCTACTTACCAAAGAAACATGACTACCTCACATTAACTAACTACGTAGAAGCAACATGTTAGGCTAGACACCAATTATTCTAATTATCTTTGGGTTTACAGCTCAGACAGATTCTTAACTCCTGATGAAGTCTCCTGTTTTCTTGCAGCAGTACATACTGAAAACATTGCTGTTTTTAAAAGATAAGCCATACTGAATATTTTTGTGCATTTGCCACAGGCAAATAGTATTTTTTTCTGGACAATTTGATCTTGCACCGTAAATTGTACGCACAGCGCATGTTTCACTCACAGATCAATTTGGTAAACGGAAGCAGAAAATTTTCTGAAAGGGAAGGATTTTGCTTTAAGACCTTCCACATAATTTTTTCACTTACTTGGTCAGAGAAGACAACTGGACACTTACAGCATGCGACGTATTTCATTGCTCTCCTCCTTTTGAAGGGCACAGAGCTGTCAGACCATGGGGAAGAGCAATAATGGATTTGTAACCAAGAAGTACTTTGTCTTTGGGAGACCACTCAGAAAACATTAACTACAGCAATGGCTAAGAGGTCATTGTTGTCCCAGTAAAAACGAAAAATACGAAAGTATTTTTGCTATCTGCGACTTCACTCAAACTCCGACCTTATGATCAGAAAGTCAGAAGCACCTGTGTGACTCAGTAGCTTTGGTCAGATTCACGATACGGCCTCCACAGTGGATCACTGCAAGGATGGAAAACACTTTCTGGTCAAAAACTCAAGTGCTTGTGGACTGTGCTGTTTATTCTGCTGTATCATCAATTTAAACCTTATTACCTTCAATTAACAGCTGAAAATGACTGCATACATATATACATATGCACATACATTAATATGAATGTACTGTGTGGCTCAAGCAACTACTTGGCTCAAGTAACCATTTAAACGATGTCACTGAATTAAACAAATCATTGTGGTATGTGCTTTGGTTTCATTTTTAAACTTTTTAGTATTCACTTTTATTAAAGAAATGAAAGTAGGTTTTTACAGAATACATAAAGGATAACAAAAAATAAGTGCACACAGCAGTCTGCTTTATTCCACACAATTGGCTAATTTTCGGTACAAAAGCACCGTTGAGATGTTAATCAATTCAGATACACAGCTTTACAATAAGAACAAAAACTAAAATAAAAAGAGTAGTGAACAGAAGAGCTTAAGAACTGGAAACTGATAAAAAGCTCTTATAGCCAGATATTCCACAGTCTAAGCTGCAAACCTGCCTTAGTTACCTATAACCACATGTGATTATTAGCATTGTGAAATTCTGTATATAGAAAACAGAACAGAAATGTCTTAATGTATAGTACTGTTAAATACACCAAAATTAAGCTCTGACAGAAAATCCTGAGATGGTATAAGAGGGTTTTTAAAATAGCATTAAAAATACTATGAATAATGGTATTATTTGTATAAAGTTAGGCATTCTATAGATAATAAAATAAGTCAGTTTGTTCTAAAACAACTTCAAAAAAATATAACAAAGGCACCTCTTTGACCCCCAGAAAAAGATACCAGCATGCACAGAAACAATTTCACCCCCAGTCCCTCTACAAAATAAACAAAAAACAAAGCAACACACCCAGACACTAAACAACGTGTTACAAAGAATTTTAGTCTCTTCAAAAAGCCCTTTAAAAATCTTGCCTAGCAAAGGTAAACAGTAAAAAGGCAAAGCTAAGCACTATTCTCATATCACTCAACACTCTCTATTCCAAACCAACGACCTCATATTTCTTCACTCACTTGATACTTTTTCTGGTCCCTTCTTGCATCCTCTCACCCGCTCCTGCACAAACCTTGTTTAAGAGCTGAGCTCTGTGGTCATGCATGGCTGTGATTCTAAAAGACCAAAGGCTGAAAGAGGGGATATCAAGTACTTTCCTCCCACTAGCTCTTCAAATCTTTTCAACTGTAAGGGCTTGATATCCAACATGTACTTTTGCTACAACTGAAAAATTATTTTAACTTAAAGTAAAATAAAGCCCAGACTTGCGCAGCAGAGAGAAAAATCCAGCTATTTTTTTGCTAAGTGAATCATCCATTAGATTCAGTTTTTAATCTGAGATCAGAACTATCCATAAACTTAGCCCATGCAAAACAAGAGACAGATAGTAACTCAGTTGTTTCAAAAGAACATTTAACATAGCTAACCAATTTTGAATTTCAAAAGTCTACTACTTGAAGGCAGTGTTCCACTCTCTTGCAATACTGTATCACTGTTTCATTGATATTTAAAATATGCAGTCTATTGCCAGTGTGATGATTTTTTTTCAAGGCAGAATGTGTGAGGCTGACACTGAAATATCTGTTTCTTATATTTCATCCTTCAAAAACCAGATTGACCTCAAGTTTCTACTCGGGTACCATGACTTTCGGTTTCACCCATCCCTCGGTATTTGCTACACCGTGCCAACACCAGCCAAGAAAAACAGTAACAACCCAACCTCCTCAAGCTCGGCTTCTTGTAGGATTTCTCTGTCAGGAAGTTCCATACGTTTTCTTCATCCCAAAATACTTATTCTCAAGATAATATAATCTCAATTTTCTTCCACTATCATATTGTTGAGTCTGCTCTTGATACAGACTGGCACTTTTTCAGTTCCCATGGATCCCTAGGACCTTCCTGTCTTACCCAAAACACAACAAAAATCTCCTCCATAAGCAGTCTTAAGAAAATGTCAAAACTGACAGTATGACTCAAAGATTTAAAAAAAAGGGTAGGGGGAGGAAGTTTTCATGCCTTATTAATACATATTAAAAAAACCCTCTTGTAATTACTGAGTTTTGTGCAGCACAAAGGAAGAATTAAATATTGTTACACAGTCTGCTAAGCAATTTTTATATCACCAAAACCGCAACATGCTACAATAAATTTTATTTGAAGACAATTTTTTTTTACTGATAAGAAGTTAATGTAGAACATTCTGAATGTTACTAATTTAAATCCAATACATCACAAAACCTACCTTTTATCAAGAATTCATACTTTGGAAACAAAATTGGTTTTACAGATTGAAACACAACCACTTAAAATGTTTAAAGTTGTATACTTCATTTGTGCACATTTCAGCCCTTTGAAATAGATAATTTTTGTACTGCAGTCCTAACTGGCTGTTGTCAGTTCTATATATAAGCTTCCTGCTTACATTGCATATATGTCCTTTCAAATGCTTAAATTGGGGATCCTGCTTTACAGTACTCGCACTTAAAACTCTTTCATGATTCCCAATATTAGTGCTAACGTGTTAAAAAAAACAAACAACAAAAAAACCAAACCCTGAAAAACCCCACACACAGAACAAAAAATCCCCAGAAAATAGAATACTTTAATAGCCCTTTCCCTTATTATTTATATTGCATTACTTATAAAAACCAAAACAAAAACCCCATCATCTCTTAAACTTTACATGCCAGATAATCAAGCAATAATATTAGTTTCTAAGCTTTAAGATACTTCAGTCAAATCCCAAATATTTAGAGAGAAGGTCTGATTTCTGTTAGATGAGATTCTTTCAGCTAAACTCAAATCACAAAATACTTGGTCAAACACATTTATTTTTTGAGTCACAAGTGCCCTTCTCTTGAGGCTCTGACTGAAGACTTCTCCACTTCATGAAACTGGGCTAAAGGTAGCTAGGAATCTGCCAGATGAGCAACAAAAACCTCCCCTTCTCCTCAAATATCAACGATCCATTTATTATTAGCTTTCCCTCCTTTTCACCTTTAGTCAAAATGGTTTATCATTTTCTCTCTGATCAATACATTTTAAATGACCAAACTTTTGTCCAAGTCCTTTCCCTCAGGCTAATCTTCACAAGTTCAATCTCTCCTTGAACACTCTATAGCATTTATTTTCACCTAACTGAACTCAGAAATGTTTACTTTTAACTACAATATACATTAGTGAAATACAATGAAAAGGCTCATCTCTTTAAAGTTCATTTTGAAACCAGGATTGTGATGTGTTTCAGCAGCAGCAAAATATGGTTGTACAACTAAATTTCCAAGTGTATTAAAACAACTCCATTTTTTTTGTCAGTTATTCTCTATGTTTTCTGAAATGGCACTGACCATGTTCTCAGTACCCACCTTCTGCTAACACACTATCAGCTACTTGTAATTGGCTTTTTTCTTCAGAGAAGGCTCGCAAACCAAGATGCATCAGATAAGCTTCAACCAGCCTATTCAGGGAAGGAAAAAGTAGCAGCAATGATAGGAAGAGTAAAGTGTCACCGTATTATATAAAACACTGTAGGTCATAACTAGTTCTCATAACAGATGGTGACATTGTGATTGGCAGGTGGCAGGGAAATAGGGCCTCAGCATTTACAGAAGGTAATGGGAAACTTCACAGACCATTTGTGCTGAAGATGCTGGCCAAAGCTGGTGTAAAGCCATCACCATCATGCACTGGAAAACTTCCACCCCAGTCCATGCCAATAGCCCCAGACAACTCTTTTCAGAAGCCACTGGCAAAGGGGAATTATTTGGACACACTAGGCTCCTGACTACCCAAAGTACTGATACAACCAGCACGGAACTGTGGGCCAAGCGGTGTGCTTTGAAAGGCAAAGCATCCCTCCTGCCTTGGACACAAGAGGTGCATCACCATCAAATCTTCACCTACATGATTATTTCAGCTCTTGCTCTTAAAAAGATTCCTGCTTGCTTGCTAACTATAATGAAAATATTAAGATGTTTATTTTGTCATGCAGACATTTTTAGTATTGACAGAACATTTTAGAGAGGAGGTAGCTCCTTCCTGAAGGGCTTTCCCTTTCAGTAACTTTAAAATCTAGCAAAGAGCACAGAAATTTCTTTAGTATTGCCCTTTGAGATAATACTTTGAGATAACTTAGGCATGGCTAAACAAAAAAAACAAACAAACAAAAAAACAAACAAACAAACAAAAAAAAAAAAAAAACAAAAAAAAAAAAAAACAAAAAACCAAACAAAAAACCAAACAAAAAACAAAAAACCAAACAAAAAAAAACCACACAAAACAAACAAACAAACAAACAAACAAAAAAACCCCACGAATCTACAGAATACCATCAAGGACTCCAGTATAATCTATGCTTTCCACTCTACACCATGCTGAACCATAAATCAGTGAGCAGCATGATGTCCTGGTATAACAATTCCCCTAATAAATATTTCTATTTCACAATATACACTGAGCTTTTATTCCAATCCACAAGTTACTTTTATTTCTGCTATTTCCTTGTCACTATTATACAACCTTTTAAGTATTGCTTTTCGTATTTACAGCCTTCACACATCTGTATTTAGCAACATTCATCTCTTTTCATAATCTATCTTGAGATTTAAAGTTTTTTCTTCTTAGCCTAACCATTTACTGTAAGAGAGAAACAAGACTCAATCTGTCACCAATTTCATGCAATTATCTTCCCCATATTAGACCTGATCAGCTGTTAAATCTAATAATTTATATGCTCCCAACTTTTTGAAAACTTTCAGTATAACTCCACTGTTTACATATTTCAGATTATACAATAAAATATATGTAAAAAATTGGTAGAACAAATAGAGTGTTCTTAAGGTATTCCAAATGAGTCTCACTGAGTTTATGCCAGGCACAAAAAAACCTTGGAATTCTAAAGAAAACACAGCAAATGTTTCTGAATTTCATGGAAAAATCCTATAAATTACAAAATGAAAAAGATAATTCAGGGTCAAAAGACAGCAACAGAAAATTGTGATTTGCGTGTACATGACTGAAATATCTATAAAATTAAAAACTGCAAGTCAAATAACCTGTGTCAACAGGAAAATCTAGAAATGGTAATAAAAGTAATCACTATAATTTAAGTCACTGAAGGACTGTACACAATAGCATGGTATACTAAGACCAAGAATAATCTCGTATCAAGAGTTTATTAATACAGTATTCCAGTCTAAAGAAATATATAAAGATGTGAATTACTTACATAAAGTAGAGAGAACAACTGTTTGCTCATCACGGGAATCAAGCAGTGATATATTCTGTAAGTACCAAGAATATCTTGGTACTTACACATCTAAGTTCTGGGGTCAAACTATTCTGATCACTCAAATGATGTGTTTCCATGTAAAAAAAAACCAAAAAGTAGCAGAGAACAATACTGGAAAAATAATGTTTTTCTAATACATTAATAATAAATCACATTATTCAAGGAAACTTGTGATAAAAAAGGTATTCTAAAACATGTCTCTTTTACCTGATCATTTTTATTTTCATAAAGGTCTGAACTTTGTTTACTCACTATTCAAGTACTAATCAGGAAGGAGAACTTGGATATCACCTCTAGCAGAAAAAATCACTAATAATACTTCCTGTTTGCAAACTGCAGTGTGAATTTTTTGAACAGACAGTCTAAGCAGGGCTCACTATTTTTGCAGCAGTTTCTTTCACTCCTAAGCTAGCCAGGTCCTGTGACCCACTTTCAACAAGACTGAGAAGGACACTAGTAAAAAACAATGCCAAGTTGTAAAAGCTGACTATTGGAATCATCAGAAAAAGCAAAACCAACCAACCAACCACACATGCAAAAAATCTATAGTTTGATATGCTTGAAAAAGATAACAATAAATTTGTTTAGATTTTGTAGTTCAGTAGTTCTGAACTACATTTAGAAAATGAGACCCAAAGTGTTTTCATTTAGTGGTAATGCTTTCAGAGTGAGAACCTGGTATAACAGAATTTCATTGATGCAGTCCAGGTAAGTCTGTTCTCTATGCTGAAGGAAGTATTTTTAATTTTAATTTTATACACAATGAAATTTTCATCCTGGTACTAGATCTATACTCACACCTTTTAAGCAGGAACACATTCTTACAAATAAAAACTGTTCTTTCTTTATTTCTTTCACACAAACATCAAAGACTTCTCCAACATTCCTCTGTGAGTCAGAAATCCAAACCATCTCTGCAGTATTCTTCAGTTTTCATTGCAAGAAGGTGCAACACTTGAAGTTCAATTCAGTAAAATCCAGGACCATGCACTAGTGACCTGCTGAGGTTTGGGTTCAACTTGGCTGTACATTGCAAGTGGGTTTGACTGAGCAGGCCTTATGTAAATGGATGGACTTAAATAAAAGGCAGCCCTCATGTATTAATCCAAGGCCTGGGGTGTTTTCAGAGTAGGCTGGAGACAATCCCAGACACCTGGCTTTTGAAAGACCACCAAGGGAATATGCAAGGGGAGAAGGGGAGCGAAGGTCAGCAAAAGCAGCCTGAAATAAAATTTAACTAAATTCAAGCCTATTTTAAAGCATCTGGGTCAGCAGCCTTGAAAGTTTCTTTATAGTTATCAGATGCTGAAATATGCTTTTCTATCTTAAGGATACAAAATGCTTTCCAAAGCAATTCATATTACATGCTTCAGGATTCAGCAAGAAGCACTACCTGGAAACAAGATGTTTTTAACTATAGGCTCAGAACACATTTTGCCTTGGCAGCTTCAATGTTTACAGTCTCTCTGGAAAAGTGTCAAAAGCAACTGTGCCATTCAAATTGGGGAGATGCAAATGTAAAGAGCACAAACTTGGCTATCAGATGGAAAAGCTACTGCTCTATAATCATGACCAACCAGGGTTTTAAGCTAGGCTGGGAAAATGAAAAACATCAATATAATCAGCTATCCAATACTCTGTTTCATTCAACTGCTTGTTCTCTCTTCCCACACTACAGCCTAAAGTGGGTTCTCCAGAAACTGCCCATAAAAAAAAATTCAAGAGAAAATCAGTTCAATCTTATTCTTTCTTCTCTTTTTGACTATTTGCTTTCTTTGTAAATTTTTAGGTGATTTTCTTGGAACTCCAGTAAATAGGAGCAGACAGAATACTCATCTTTTCTTCTTTACATGATTTTCTTTGCCTCAAATTTATTATATCGTATCCTTATCTATACATTTCTCCATGTTACCTCCCTTCCACAGAATTGATTTTCAGTTATTTACCCCTTTTTGATAAAATCCTGACTCTTCCTTTCTCCCTATCCTTTTGCTGTTATCCTCTCACTTAGCTTCCTACACATTCTCCATCTGATGCAGACATTTGCTTACCTGCTTGGTTCTGCCCTCTGGCAGCTCTGGGGAAGTGGCCAGTGGCCATCCCTGTCAGCTCGTGACCAACGAGCCATCCAGCACCCTGGCAGCTCCACATCCACCACAGCATCTGCTGCCTTCCAAATTGCTGACTCAAAGCCAACAACTCCAAAACCAAAGACAGGATAAGTGAGAAGCTGCTGTGAGGAGAGGCTGGTGATGGCAATAAAAGGAAGCTTTTGGAAGCCTATCAGAACGATCTGGTGCACTGCCATCCGTCAACTCCTAGCTTGCTATGGGAAAAGGGTGCCACCTGGTGCTCACTCCACCCTCCTCTAGCGAGTCACAACCTTCTCTTCTGGCTTTTCTGGCCATTGCTCTCTAGAAGGTCACCTACTTTTCTACTATGAGTCCTCAAAACTTAACATATTCCCATAATCTCTTAATCTCGTGTAAATTTTAACAGACCTTGAAACATTTTCCAACTTATTGGACACTGAAAGGAACAACAAAAATGCAAGTAATGTCCCAAACCCAACCCATACACCTCAACAAGTCATCAAGTTGGAAGTGTCCACTTCCCTTCTCTAACAGGGGACCCATATAAATCAACCTGATACCTCTTGCTCAATATTTAACTATACAGCAGGCCAGAATCCTCAAAGAAAGTAATAAAACAAGAGGAAATAAAATCACTAGATCTCCACTCTAGAAAACCTGTTTATAAAATTAAGGATTTTCCCCACTACTTTGCTCTTGATCTCTGTTACACCACACCCAGCTAAACAGTCATTTTATTTCCCATGGTGCTGCTCAAAGCTACCCCAACACAAATGAAAGCAGAGGCAGTTATATTCTGATTCTTTGAGGTAGATATGTAATACTTTCTTGTCTGTACAGGATGCTTAAACTACATAAAATATAAGGATCATATGAGTCTAAAGTAGAGTTTGTAGAATTGGTGGGGGTTTTTAGTTGTTGGGGCTTTTTTTTTTTGTGGGGTGTGTGTGTATTTGCAGTGAATAAACCCCTTAAAGGGAGTGCCCTAACTGGCTGGAAGACCCTCTGAGACTGTCTCTGAGTTGCAGAAGAGATATTTCCCCTCATATTTGCCCTTTCCTTATTTAAAGCACCCAGCTGAAATTCAGCTTTATGAGATGTGAATGCTTTCTATTATTCTAGATTTTCACATCTCTGCTTTCCTCATCAGTTCAGTGGCTGCATCCTAGGAAATGCGCACAGGCTCCAACAATTGGCAACTTTCATCTTCTGAAACTGTTTAGTACTAAATACAATATTCATATGTCTGGGTGAAACATAGTTAAAGGAACAAAAATAAAACCCTTCCTATTACTTAGTGCAAAATGGAATTCATACTTCATTTGTCACATTGAATTGAATCACTTTTTATTTCAGGACTCCTTTCAATTTAAAGACAAAACATTTCCAAGTATTTATTTGCACTTGGACTAGTTTTTGATGTAGAGCAGCTGGATATTTTGTGCCACTTCTATATCCATCTTCTAACTACAGCATCTTGAGTGATAATGGGAATATATTTGACTTGGTTTTATTATTACATTTGAGTTGCAAATGAACTTCAACCCATTGATGCCTAAAGAGTGCTATTTTAAAACAAGGTTTAAAGTAGACTAGAAGCAAAAAATAAATACATACATACCACTTTGTTATCAGGAAGATTATTTTTCCCTTTTGTTTTGATAATTCAAATATTTTTAGACTAATTTCATTTGGGAAGGGAAAAAAAAAGGCAAACCACCAAGAAAAGTTGTATTTTCCATACTGTTAGCCTAGAGATTAACTTATTGTTATTAGAGATTACAATAGCCTTTCACTGAGGCCCCAGTATAATGCTATATAACGAGTTGGCATGTGCAAATAAAATCATTTCAAGATGCTACACAACTGTGTTCTGTTTTAAGCTTTCAATTCTGAATTATGCCCATATTCACACTTACACATACAGTATTGAGCTCTATAATTACATGATATCTGCATACATAAGCATTTATACACACACAATTATGCATGTATTAATACTACAACAAATACATACTTGTTCTTATAAGATACTTTAAAAATATGTGAGAATTTTAGTATGATTGCTCTGGAAAAAAAAAAAAACAAGAAAACAAAACTGAAACAGAATTGAGAACTGTACCCTAATCATTGTTGTAAAATAGCAACCCTAGAAAAGAAAGTGACAAGTTAAAGCTAGCAGGCATATCATATGAGTTAACAGAAATATCTACTTTTTTGAGTTTTATAAGCAGGTAATTGGAAAAGCAGAGAACTAACTGAAAATCCTATTCCTTAAAGATGAGGCAATTTCTTCCCAGGCTAAAGTACATATTCCTTTTTAAATGCAAATGTTTGAGTATCTTTCTTGTAGTTGTGAAGTCATTTATCCCTCCCAATCAGACCACAGAATTTCAAAAAGACAAATATCATCAAGTCAAAGCTGTTGACTGTTCAATTCCTTAAAAAATGCCATTCCCTGTGCTCTGACTAGTCATAATTTCCTGACCTATAGGCTGATTAAATTATGAGCAGTTCAGAGAGAGCACTTTAATGGAGGAAACATATAAGAACCTTAAAATTAATAATACAGGTGAAATTTAATTTAGAACAACATTATGAGCATGCAAGACTGTAAACCACTGCTAGCAAAAAACAGCTGGTTAGGGTGGAAGTGAGAACAGAAGATCTGCTCCCCATCACTCCACTGCAGCTAATAACATGCCAGACTCTGCATTATCTCTTGCTTTAATGCTGTTCCCATAAGGAAATCCATAGGAAGAGCTGTCAGAAGATTCCTTGGCAGGGCAACTTCTTTAGAAATGGCAGCCAGCCACATCCAAAAGATAAAAGACAGAAGATATTGTTCAAAACCTACTCATTAATCATTATAATACTCTTTAATAGGCAGTAATATTTGTGTGTAAATTATGAGATTTAACATATGTATGTTTGTTAAAACTGATGTATTACTATTTTCAAACAGTTTCCAGTTATATCTTACAAAAGCGAGACCTTTAAAATTAATTTTAAAATAAAAATTTAAAAAAGCTAAAAGTCAAAACAGCAAATACTAAGCTCACCAAAAAAAGAGATCACTGATTTTTTCCAAATCATATAGAAGTTGCAAGTTCAATATAAAACATTTTTATATACCTTCTAAATGCAATACATGACAAGCATCAGTGAAAACATTGCTTCAGTCACTTAAAGATTTACACAGTCTATGATATGGTTGACTAATAAGATTCTATTATAGCTACTGAGTGAATACTTCTAAGAGGGTTTTTTTTTTTTAACTTGGAATAAGATCAAAATGCTTGCAGATTTCAGATTGCTATTAGACAGAATAATTATATGCTAAACTAATTACAACTAAAGCAAAACCTGACTTACAACTAATTAAATTTTATTGGATGAAAATAAAGCATATTCCTTATTTAACACAGGGCACAGCCATAAATGTTTACAAACTCACCAGTCTGTATATTTATTTCCAGTACAGTGCCTAGATCACATTGACAAAGTTGGAATGTGCCACGTTTTGGACACCAAATAGCTCACTTAATAAAGTAATTCATATACAAGACAATAAAAATCAGATCAACATTCCTAAAATTGTTGCTTATATTGCTAAGAAGCAATTCTAAATGAGAAATTCTCCATTAACATCCTATTTCATTTTCATGTAGTTCTTCATTGCAGTTTTACAACATGGATCAGGTTTAAATTTCATGAGTAGATAAGTAACTTACGAGCTTAAGTTCAATTATCAAGGCTTAGAGCTAGATCCTTTTAAAAAGCCTATTCAGACCCATAAAAATGCTGACAGGCAGCTTCCACTGAATATGAAGTTAAATATTTCAGTTTAAAATCCCATTATTTGACCAGCTACTATATGGCAACAGTATTTTTAACTTTAGCAGAACATTAGCATGCTGGTACAAGCCTAAGTAAATAATCAATGCTTTAGCAGAATAGAGCAAAGCAAGAGGATGTAGACATCAAGAAGGAAGGGTGAATAGAATCTCAAAGAGCAGAGAAAGCAGAGTTTGAAAGAACCAGCTGAAACCACCAGACACCAAAGTTAAGCAGGAACAAGACTGTACCTTTCTTCTGGTTTTACTGACCCTTTCCAGAATGCTGAAAACTCTTTTTACTATTACCAAGCTATTTCTGCTGAGTCCATACCTCTGCTAATTTTTTCCTGCCCTTCTCCCCTTAGGAGCCAAGGGCACAACCACCATACTATTGGCTCAGGTGCTCATTGGTATTTTCACAAAATCCTATAATTTGCAACAAATGTTGCATAATTCAGAGATCTTAACATAAAGATTTCATTAAATAATAATAACAAAGCAGCAAATATCCTTCAAAAAGATAAAGATGATCTTAAAGGCTCAAAATCTAAAAGCAAACTAAACTGTCATGTGTTCCATGTGTAAAATGGCTGAAACTGTCCACCCCTTCAAATCATGCATATCTAAAATCTGCTTCCCACCATAAATATATTTTATTTATATAAATGTTCTAGGCCACAACAAATATAAAAGCATCTTGACTTGCCCCATCATGTAAAATGTCTCATCAGATTGCTCAAACAGAAGACAGAAGGGAATGGGCTAGCATTCAAGCAATTTTACAAACAACGTAATTAGCCCAGGTTTGCAAAAGATATTTCTAGTCTTTCCTTCTCTCTCCACACAGCTCATGCTGTAGGGCACTGTTTCTCCTCTCCACCAAGCCACCTGGACTTGCACATTATTGCAAATCCAATGCCTTTGGAATCTTTTGACTCTCTGTTTATTTGAAAGTGACTAACAGGTTCAAAATTGTCACGGGGGGGACTGATACACACATGGCATGACTGTGTAAACTGTTTCTTTAGAAAACTAAGAAAAAACCTTGAAAAATTATTCAAATAATTAAAAGCAAATAATAAAGCACACAAATAAAGAAAAAAAGAATAGCTATTTGAAAAGCAAAATGTGATACAGAATGAAAAAAAAAAACAAACAAAAGGAAGAATAGGGAAAAAACAGAAAAATATGAGACGAAAAGCAATCACTTAAGTGCTTCAGTTACACCTATTCATTCTGCATGCATATGCTTCTCATGTTTTATCACATTTCACTGAAAAAACATGCTGGTTTTATCTGAGCAGAAGAAAGGCATCTAACTATTGAATAAGCAGGGAAGTTAATAATGCAGATATTCTGAAACAATTTTATGCATCAATGCACTTGCATAACAATCTTTAAAATATAACCATGATTCCCTCCCTGTTGAAGATTTTCATCAGCTTTGTACAACTTAACTTATTTGCAACAGCCAGAAACCACAAGGGGCTTGCTACCTTAACTTCAGTTTCCTAAAAAATGTTTACTTTCTTCCAGATGGCAAGATTAAATTACATAAACACTGTCAGCAAGTTGAATCCTCAAATGTATTCATTTCCAACACAGAAGCTTCAAAACCATCTATAATTTTGTTACTGATGTTTGGAAACAGCTGTAGCTGACATGGCTTCGTGTTGTATATGTCAGCGTTAAAGGATTAAATATTCTTAACCCCCGATGGAACAAACCTGCTGTATTAACAAGAAACAGTGCAAGGTACATCCGAGACCACTGCTACAATAGAAATGTCTTATTAGTTCACTGATAAACAAAAGAAGTCAAAGATAATGTATTTGGTCTTTCTCTGGAGAAATGCTGGGGAGAAGGCTGGAATTTCACATATAGTGGTATTTTTAAATATCAAATGGTTTGTGGGACATTTAACTTACTCTCTAGCTACAAAAAGATTTTTAGATAGCTCAATTTTTATCAATTTCTTAAAATATTTTTAATAATGTCATATGATTCTACAATCAGAAAAAAGAAAAGAAACCTTTATGTTCCAATTTTGTGTGGGTTTATGTAAAAACAGTTTATACAAATGACGTATCACCATAGTAAATCCAAGTGTATATTTGTAAATGGTCTTCCTTGGGAAGGGCTCTTGATATGACTGAATGCCCCACGTACGACTGAAATCAAAACTGTGCCGATGTCTTCACCTAAGTCAGACAGGGCAAAGGCCAGCAATCAACTGCAAAGTTGTGTACTTGAGTTTTCTTGTTACGGGGCTGAAGAATAGAGCAACAGCTTATGACCAGCAGGAAAAACCCCAAGCATTGTGATAAAGCCAGGAAGGAAAGTACACACACTCCACACACTTTATCCTCACTGAGCACATATAAGTCTCAAAGCCCTGTTTTATACGCATTCCTGAGCCTACTATTTCATGGCCTTTTCACATTAAGGTGAGTAGGAAAGGATGTTTGTAAGTAATGTTGCAGTTTCCTTGCCTACACTTGTTTAAAAGAACCTCTTTTATACAAAATGCCAGATCCTCAATTGTCCACACCACTGGGAGGCTTCTCCCCAGCCTGAATAGAAGCAGAGGTAGGTGCCATTGCTGTGGGAAGAAATGGAAAGCAGGAGAAAAAAAACTGCACATGGGCAACATGATTTCTGGTGCCTTATTGGAAATTTTGTGAACCCTTGCAAAGGAATGAGATGATAAATTAGGGCTGCCCCAGAGAGTTCAGCGCTTCAGCAGATCATACGGAGAGCTTGAAGTAATACCAGAGATATTTTCCCATTGCAGACGACACAGAATTTTTTTCTCTTAAATATTTCCTAAGGTCCATTTTAAATTCAACATGTTTTTTCATTAGACTTTCATGTCTTCCCCTTTTCCCTTCATTTTCAAATCAGTTTTAGCTATTGCAAGAAAAGTTCTCCTGCTTGTCTGCTTTTACCTTCCACTAAATACTTCCAACACCTTTCAGAGAGCTGCATGATAGGGAGGAGTAAGAGACTCATCTTTTTCCCCATTTGAACTCCACACGCATTGCCAATCCACCTAATTCCAAACCTAAATGAGATTTAAGATTTCATTTCCCCACTTTAACACATGGAAGATCCAGGTTGTTCCTTTTGTCCCATCAATTTAGGGTATGCCTTGGCAGCAGACATGCTGCAAGCCGTATTCTAGGGCATCGAAATGAACATCGGCAGGAACAGACTGTTCCATCAATTTTGCTACCACTTTCCCACAGATGCAAGCTGTTCAGTGCCCTGCCATTGGGAGAAAGTTGTCCTGTGGCAAAATGCTATATACAGTATGATAAAAAAACCCCATCTTACTTTAAATTTTAGGGGTTTTTGCACATCTGACATATCCCACCCCAACTGTAATGCACAACAACAATTTGGAGGAAGGAAACAGAAGAACAAAATGGTGGAAGAGGTATCTGTAAAATGATTATTTTTTCTTCTAAATGTTTACATACTTGCACGCTATATAAATAAGCAAAACATTTTCTTAGTGACATAATACTCTAAAAAGAAAGGCTGGTGAATTACAAAGACTAGTTTTGTTTCTTTTCAAATCCAATATATCCCTATATCTCATGTATTTCTGCAATCTAAGGTAAAAAATGATGTGTGCACGAAGTGTTTTGAAACAGAAAAATGTAGACTCTGCAGAAGGCACAGGCAACCTGATTTACAAAGAAAACAACATATAACATGACCCCTGTATCAAAGTTAGAGCAGATGCACAATTGCAAGGTCACTCTCCCATCACTGTTCAGACTAGGTCAGCTGTTGAAGACATATTACTCCAAGCACACTTGCTGCCGTGACACAGCCCTCACAGGCACAAGCCTACCTTCACACCAGACAGATTAACTGAAATGTCTGTATTGCTTAGGAAGGACACAGCATCCTACACTGACACCCCAATACCTACATACCTGTGCAATATCAATTTCAGTAGGCATAGAGTCTCACGGTCAGACTTTTGCTCTACCAGATCATCTAGCCAAACATTTCGATTCCTCAGCTCAGGAGGAAGTCTTTTGGTTTCACTAAAACCATGGGGACTGAGCTGCATCATTATGATTCACATGGATGTCAGCAGGTTCAATTATCTGGTCCTCAAATCTGGTGAAGTAAGTCTGCAAAGCCATCCAGTATAATTGCTTGGCATCAGTACCAGAACAGTAGGACTTCTCCTCCTGCCCACTGCATTTGTTAACCCCACACCGACTGAGCAAGCTTTAATCTCCATCCTGAACACACATAGTCCTTGTGCAATAGCAGTAAGGAACTCCAGCTCTTGGGAGTTCATTGTGCAGAGCGCAAAGCCCCTCCAGGAAAGTCTAAAACAATAAATAATGACAACAGATAAACAGGATCATTAGATATCATGTGTTTTCAAAGAAAAAATATTAAATATTTCAGTAAAGCTAAACACTAAAAAACTCTCTAGTCAGACAGATGTTTTGTACGCCACTTCAAAATAAGAAAGGCACACGGAAATCGGAAGGCTGCTGAAAATGACACTAAAAAGTGGAGAAAGTAATAAGGATTTAAATGAAACTGGCACTGAGTCAGTGCCTACAAAAATTAAACTGGAAGAGCCACAAAATATTCTAGCCATCCTTATGGACAAATCAAAGCCATCCATCTCAGTCCACAAATTGTTAATGATGAGCTGACAGCAAAAAAAAAAAAAAAAAAAAAGAAAAAAAAAAAAAAAAAAAAAAAAAAAAAAAGAAAAGAAAAAAGAAAGGACATCTCTTAGAACCAAAATTCAGTGTTTTCTTTGCTGAAGGATAATGCATTCATCATTCCAGGACCTTCTTAACAATGACCCACAGACCAAGCAGTAGGCAAAGATGCAGTTCATGATTCACAGTTCACTATGGGTAAATGATTCTCTTTCTAAAGACAGCTTAAAAAAAAAAATCTTACTTCCCTAACCTTACTTTTCCAAGTTGATCCAAGGACATTGGATCAGAGGAAAGGTGATGGATGAAACATTCTCTCTTTTCAAGTAAACGGTCCTCAATCTCACAAAGGACAAGAGACTTTGGAGCCTAAATGTTTTACACACTAATTGAGTATGCCTTTTTCATCTCAGTCATCATCTGAGAACTTTCTAAACATACAATGAAAACATCACCTGATTGGGAATTCTCTAGAGATGTTCTCCCCTTTCAGAATAATAATCCTGTCTGGTGAGCTGCATCCTCCACCCCATGACTTTTTGACAGATGCAGAGTACAGACCTGAAGAGGCCAAACACTGCACAGCATCTTCTTCCTGCTCCAGGACAGTTCAACCAGGAGCTCAGTCACCTCCATCCAGCCTCTTTCAACTCAGCACAGCTCAGCTCACACTGTTTGACAGCAGTTTAACAATAACTACTCCAGTGTGTAAACTGCTCTGGGTAAAACACATGACTGGAACACCTCTTAGGTTGGATTCACAAGATGAAACAGAAAAATGCCAGAATTATCATTGTCTAATCTTCTTTTGTAAAGGTTATTCGGACTGGTACGTGGGTGAAACACACTATTCTATGTCATTATCTTTTCTTTCAAAACTCCCTTCTAGAGAAGCATGGTCAAGCTCCAAATACTGTCAATATCATTATCTTTCAAATACTTCTTTTTCTTGATAACTACCTCACCTCTGAGAAAACATCAAAATTCTCCTAAGTAGCAACTGTACATAGAGAAGTAAGCTTCTGATCCAAAAAGGTAAGCCAAGTCATATAAGGTCTTTACCAGACTATAGGATTTGGTAAAGTATATCTGTATTGCTGTTAATGCATATTTTTATACTCTTGAGAAAATGGAATAAGACAATTTTCTACTCATTTTAACTGTGATCTATACAAATCTGTGAAGTCAACTACCTAATTACAGTTCTGTAACACCAAAACAACAGACTTTTACTACCCAAGTTAAAGGACATGAGCATCAGTGTCTAGATATAAAACATTTCTCCTCAATGACTTCTTTATCTTTGATTCATAGCTTTACAGGGTAAGGTGCAGCTAAGAAAAGAAAGCAGCAAATCTACATTCACAAGGCATACTGTACACCATCATGGGAATATTTTTTAGGCTACTTAATTTAAGACCATGCCTGTGCTACCATGTACACTTTAGAACAATCACCTTTTTCACTGATGGCAGCAGCAAGGAATTGATAGTATTAAAATGTGTGAGCTGCTGAGCCTGTCACCTAAAATTATTAAAAATATGGTTAGTCAGCACCTTGTTTCTTCGTGTATACCCAGCAAAGTTTTGCAAAGAAATTTAATCACACTGGAACTAGGAAGCAACAGTAGTGATGATTTTCAAATGGATGGAATGGAGTGAAAATGTCCTTCCCTTTGAAACATGGCCATATTTGAGGACAGGCAACTCAAAAATCACAGCTTGACACACTTCACTTTACACAGAAGTATAGGCTTCCAGAAAACTGTAAGACAAATGAATGCACTGAGTCAAAATTAAGGGCAAGACAAAAATAAGCCTGTAAAGAAGATGAGCCATCCTCCATGCCACCTAAGGAGGAGTCAAGTTATATGAGGGCTCTCCTCTTAAGTTCTTGTGGTCCTACAAGCAAATTGTCTTTCATTGCCTCAATGCTCAGGTCTGTAAAAAAAAGGGTAAACTCCACAGGTTTTGTGACACATAATAAACTCCACTTATAACTTCTATTCATGATCAACTGAAAAATGTTCAGAGTTTCAGTTGTGTTTCAACCTGTACTGACAGCAGTTCTGTTCTCACTGAGCGGGGACAAGCGCAAGTGATTAAAGGGCAGATTCAGGTACCCATGCACACAGGAATAATCTGCTGAATTACATCAGAAACACTGTGCCACTTACAGCATGAAAAATAAAGAATTTTCTTAACCTATGATAGTTAATTTTGGAACTGTTTATTTTGCCACGTGATTTTCATTTTATATTTCTCCCCTTTGCATGTGCAAAATTAGTCTAATCCAAAAGTCTAATCCAAAAAGGCACACACGCCTTTGGCTTCAGATTTGGACTAGGAAAGTGGTCACAACCCTTATAAGCAGAAAGTGGTCATGTTTTTCCATCCTAGTTTTTCAGTATCTATGCATTTGTGTTGTAGATACATGTTTTAATACCATATAATCCCTTTTAAAAGTGCATTTCCAGCCCTCTTAGCAATTTCTTATTCCCAGCTTCAGCTACTGATTCCTTCCTCTTGCATGCCAGCTCTAGCAACTGTACTGTGGCACCAAGAGACACTTTGCAAATGAAGCTAGCAAAGACTAACTTAAAAAAAGGGAAAAGGACAATTAACTTCAGGGGAAAATATATATATGTGTATGTGTGTGTGTGTATATATATATATATGTATGTATGTATCTATGTGTCTCTTTAAGACAGATAAATTCTGGCTCAGCCCAAAGGCATACCAACTCTCATGTCAGCACCCGGAATGAAGGAAAAGGACACTTCTGGAAGATTAAAAGAAGCTGTAAGTTTTCCTATTCTCAGATGCATGCCCTAAGCATCAGGCTGCAATGACACATCCCCCTTCTTTGCCCTCTTCTGATCCAATGAATCTGTTGTTCATGGGTAACAGAACGGTCCCAACAGGAAAAATAAAAGCATCAGCATCATAACCTATAGCTAAGTGATGATGACCTTCTCCAGGAAACTGAATTGTGCTGCCTCCAAACAGCAAGGCTGCACAAGGCATAACCATAAGTCCATCACAGAATGCAGAATTACCTGCTGTCACATCAGCTGGTTCTAAAGGGAAGGGTTAAAGTGTGAAAACCCCTATGATCCCTTTATATATCCATGTCTGGAAAGAGAAATAGGTGGGCAGAGGGAAAAGCTATATAAATAGCTGCATCTCCTCTCTTTCAGGTTTGTTTCTCAGACAAAGCAATCAATTCCAAGTTAGTCTTTCCTTGAAAACTTCAAAAAGCACAAACCACCAACACGGGCATTGATAGTACTAACACTACTGACAACATCTGCTATTTCAAAAAACTCAAATATCAAAGTGCATAGGCTAAAGAAATCAGCCCTGTTACATCCTCTGTAAACAAGTGGTGATTGCTGTGACATCCCTCCTGCTGCTGGAAAATTAATGCAATTTGAATACAGAGCAAGGGAAGCATAGAATCACTTATCACAGAATGGCTTGGGTGGGAAGGAAACTTAAAGAACTTCCAGTTCCAACCCATTTGTGGTTGACAGGGACACTTTCCACTAGACCTGGTTGTTCAGAGCTCCATCATCCAGAGTGGCCCTAAAGACTTGCAGGGATGGAGCATACACAACTTCCCTGGGCAATCTGTTCAGGTGTGTTTCTACCCTCACAGTAAAGAATTTCTTCCTATCATCCAGGCTAAACCTACTCTCTTTCAGTTTGAAGCCATTCCTCCTTGTTCTGTCACTACATGCTCTTGTAAAATGTCCCTCTCCAACTGTCCGGCAAGATCCCTTCAGGCACTGGAAGGTGACAATGAAGTCACCCCAAAGCCTTCTCTTTCCCTGGCTGAACAATCCCAATTCTCTCAGCCTTTCCTCATAGGAAAGGTGGCCCATCTCTCTGATCATCTTGGTGGCCCTCCTCCAGACTCTCAGTACCACTGCTTTTCCTTTTATAAAATGGTGTATATGGGGAAAACCAACCCCACCAAGCAACCATGTGGTCCTACCATATAAATTCACATACAGTTATTGGATGGGGGGGAAGAAAGAAGGCAGTCTTGTATTTCAATTTCCTCTCTTTTATTTATGGTTTCTCTTGTTTAGTTAGTCCCAAAGGTTTTCTGCTGTGATGCTGAGCATGAAACAGAGAAATTTGCAGAGAGTGAAAAACAGACGTTGCAAACTCATTTCTAGGACCTACTTTCCCCCTGTAGGTATTTCTAATTTAATCAGTAAGGAAAATGTAGGTGGTGTGCTACTCCCTTTTTTAAAACAAACTAAAAATGCAGTCCTATCCTTATATTCCAGCCCTACACCTACCACTATGCTGTGGCTGTCTGTTGAACTGAGTCAGTGCTACTACCAACCTAGCAAAAACTAAATGAAATTATAAAATTTGAAAATTAACATTCAAAATAGCTTTTAACTATACTGCTGCTCTGAATTCACAATACAGATAAGCAAACGGCTGAGTTTACAACAATGGAGAGGGCAACAGAGAGGACAGGATGCAAGATGGCAATTTTTTATTTCTAAAGGATGCACTGACAGCTTATAAAAGCTTAAAATGTTAATCAAACCACCACCTTACTGTTTTTTAAGACAGTTATGAAGCACCACAGAGGAGATGAAAGAACAAACAGCTCCTGCACTTGTCGCCCAAAAATCGTATAACCCATCTTCTGCAAGCCGAAATTGATATCTAACAGTCATTTTCAGCCATCAGGGAGAAACATAACAGGGCTGAGTGAAGCAGTTATGTGAATGGCACAGGAGAGAAGGAAGAAGAAATATTAAGTCCAAGCTTTTAGAAACCTGGTACTTTTGATTTGTAGGATATGAAATTAAACTAAATATATTGGTAACATTATGGGGGGGGGGGAAAAGTCCACATCTACTGTCTATTTACATTTTTGAAAATATCAGTGCACTAGAACAGTTTTAACAGTTATATGCAGTTAACCCAATTTTTGTACATTTTCTAGTTTAAAATTGTTTGAATTGCATTTAACAAAAATATTCAAAATACCAGTAGATACAGTGCTTATCTGTTTATAACCAAATAATGTATAAAGCTTTTTCCCCTGAAAGCGTATCAATGCAATCCATATTAAAACCATGAAATCTTCTATATATTTGAAGCAACATTTGCTTCTAATATGCAGTTCCTTTATGTTAATGTAGAAGTCAAGGTCCTATTTTAACCTGGGGACAATATTCAACCTACAAACCATTGACAAAACAACAGTTTAAAAACACCTATAAAGTGATTTCAGTTAAAATATTAAAAATATTAATTAAAATTATTATTAAAAAAGAAAACCTGAAAATAATTACTTTTGTTCCAGTCAAAGAAACTCTTAGCTTCCACACTATTTTTACAAGCTTTCATAGCTGTTGATGCTGTTTTGGTTGAGGCAGCACGTATGAAATGCCGTCTGTTTAGCTTAAATCACTAAAGTGAGACTACGCTTCAGGCATCTCAAAGCAGAGCTACTGCAGAAAGTGTCTGGCTTTCAAGCAGTGGGGAGAAGGTCATGACATGCCTTAAAGACCTTCACAAAGATAGCCCATTTGGGTACCTAATCCCAGGCAGACAAGATCCCTTAGAGGCTGCCTCATTCCTTTTCCTCCATGGAGTGGGTATGACACTGAAGCACTGCAAAGAAGGACCTGCAAAGAAACCTCCTTCAGGTTTCATTCAACCTCTTGGGCTCACTGAACTACATCCCATACAGGACTGTAAGTGGGTTGATGACAGTTCAATGTGATATCTGGTGATGTAGCTTTCATTTAGGCTAGATGTAAGTAAAGCCGCTTCACAGACAAGAAATGATGGGAGTGATGGGTTAGTGGACTTTTTTTTTTTTTTTCATTAATATTTTAAAAACTAGCATTGTAACTTGTTACTCTTGTATATTCTTTAACCAAACACAGAAAAATAAAAACTTTTAAAAACCCCTACAGATTTGATTCTCATACTAAATCAGTTAATATCATCTTTAACCGAGTTTCACAATAAAAACCTTAACAAAAAAAGCTGTTAATCCGGTTTTCTTGCACGATGCTGCCCATAAACAGCTAGCTATTTTGCTCTTATTATAAACCAGTAAACTTAAATTCTGTCAGGTTAGCAGTATGCAATAATTAGCAGGTGTATAGACTAAAATGAAGCTAGTTTTTACTTAATATCTAAATTAGTTATATCAAGTGTCTAGTGCAGGAAAACATACTGCACCTAACAATGATTCTAACACCGAGAGTCCTCTTTATGCTTGTCCACTCCCAAAAATCCTCTTGTTAAGTTAATAGGAACAATCTTATGCAAGCAGGGTGGAAAAAAAATCTTACTCCTACATCAGGTTATAAAACACTAACGTTTGTTCATTTAAACTGATTAAAACACAAATACGATGATTTCACTTCTGAGCCTAGTAAATAATTATTTTTGGAAGTGTAGTCAATAGAATTACCATTGAATTAACACTGAATTCAGGTGTGACACCCAAATAGTAAGTTCAACACCCCCAAGAAGGACTGCAAGGAGTGCAACCAAAAGGCTTGGAATCGCACAATAATTTAGGTTGGAAAAGAGTTCTGGATGTCATCTTGTCCAAAACCGTGCTTAAAGCTGGTATAATTAAATCAGGTCTGTGCTAGTAACAAGTCTTAACCTCTAAATTAGGAAGCTGGAAGCAAAGTGCTTAATGGGAATGGTCCCCAGAATAAATACATCTCTGGACTTAACTGCTAAACCATGCCCAAGAATTGTTTGGGACTCCCATGAATCAGTACAGACGACAATGCCATAAGGGAGCTCTTTAAGAATGAAGCCACATGGATCATGGTGTCCCAGCACGTGGGAAAGTGACAGCACTGTGTTTAACATGGCAGCACAGGCGTAACCTCACTGGGCCCCCCTTTGGACAAGTGCACTCCTTTGTGAGGTTCAGCAAATAAACAGTTATTGGATTTGCTTGTTCCAAATGCTGGGAACGGGGGTGGAAATCATCCTAAATACATTTAACAATGCGTTTAGGTTTGACTGAGGACCAGAGTGCAGTCAGCTCATTCTGTGCTTTATGGGCTCTCCATAAAAACTGAGCAGTTCATCAACTCATTTCTAGTCAAGTATTTACAAAAAAAAGAACACAAAGTAAAGGTAGATTTATATCAAAGGTTACAGGCAGAGTGTGTAATCCCATATCAAGAAAAAAAAAAAGAAGAAAATACATGCTGATTATTCTCAGACTTTCCTCTGAAAGCAATGAGCCTAAGCCTATAGAGCACTGATCACAGGGACAATGCCTATTCACTACACAATCTCACTGAAGTCCCTGAAACTACCAACTGAACAGATTATTTAGAGGTTTTCAAAACTGGACTCAATTCCACCCAACTTCCTATTTCTATCCTAAACTCACATTTAAGAATTCAGAAGATGAGTCCAAGAAAATCTGTATGCCCTATGGCTCACGTGATAAAAATCTAATACTTGTAATTTACAAGAAGAAAAATCTAAAGTACTCACAGGTTATTAAAAAATTAAATAGTTTTTTATTCTGCACTTTCTTTGAAAAGTAAGGCTTTCAGATGAAAAATCAAGATTATTCTACTGGCATTTTAACTATACCCAAATAAATAAAATCTGATATCACAATAAAAATTGCAGCAAAGCAACCAACAGTAAATTTTGTATCAAATAAGCAAATACAAAATATTCTGCCCTAGATCCTTGAATGAATTTTAATGAGCATCGCCATTTTGACTGAATGAATATTTTATTTTGGACCTCAGGAATTCTACCTCCTGATGACGACAAATTATGGAGAGAATACTGAAACATTCCTACCCACATACTTTTTTAAAATTACAATATTTAAAATCTCAAACAATGTTAAAACATCTTATTTAAAGAGAAAAGCTTATGTAAAACCCCAGATATATTACATTTCTATTACTGATCTGCACTGATTAAGTAAGAGTTGACTTATGCAGCTAATATTAAATTTAGAAATTAAATACACGTCTATATTATATGCAGCCTAGCTGGAATTCACTAGATTAAACATACTAATTAATTTGGTCGTGGTGTGCTTTGTATTATAATTCAGCACTTATTTATGGAGCCCACATATTCAGTTTACTGAATTTAATGTCTGCACTGTTCTTAAACATATCATTAGAAGTGCTAACATTTTATATCATTAACCCTTTATCACTCCACAATTAACATGAAATTATCAAAAGAATAATAAAAGCTGCTATGCATTTTTAAGGTACTTAAAACATTTTTATATGTAATTGTAACTATTTCATGCCAAGTAAGGGCTGATATTTCATTGTCATGCTAAGATACTCTTCACTCAAGAAAGAAAATAAAACCCCAGCTTTTCTAATCACTTATTACTTGCAGGTTTCCTGTAGAGCACAGTCATTCATAGTTGTATTTCTGAGTTACCATACCTTTAGATAGATTGGATTACTAGATGGGTCTTTTTTCATACTCTATCAATATACAGAGGACTGAAAAACTTCCTGATAGGTGATGAGCATTTCTGCTCCCAGCACTCACTGGGATGTCACTGTGGACTTCAGACCATAAGCTTTTTTGACACCTCCCAACACACTGGCCTGTGTTGAAATCACAAACTTCAGCAGTTGACAGACAAATGCGGGAAAAAGGACAAATCCTCCTGTAAATTTGTACTGTACGTTCACTAAGTCAGTATTGAATAGTCAAAGTACATGCATGTGCAGATACACATCTATGTTTTAAAAAATCTGCCAGGAAAGTTTTTCATTCATCTGCCATCAATTTACACTAAATGCAAAGTAATGATAATGAAGATTAGACAATCCAAAACATGTGTGCATGTATGCATATTACCAGCAAAGCAAGATATGGAAAAGAATACTTTCTACCATAAAATATGAAAGGGCTCTTTTCTGCCTAAATTTTTAATTTTCTAACTAGTCATGATGAAGGGAAATGAAATTTGAGGATTTCACATTTATCAGTCTGATATACCAAATGCAACCTAGAACTCCTCAGCACTCTCAATTACCTGTTTATTTGTCTGGACTAAGCTCAATCATTTGCAGAGGTCCAGCATTTCTCCAGTTCCTTCATTGCTTTAAAAATACAACACTTCTGCCTTCCAGCATGGGAACAATGGTGAACAAATGGTAATTTAGTTAACTGCTGCCTCAATGTTAAGACTTCCAGTGACTCTGCCTCTGTTGCTAAATACATAAACACTCCCAACTTGTAACCAAGATTTCAAGCAGCTGATTTGATGGAATATAGTATCTTTCCTCAGTTCCAGCTGCATAGGTTTGGATGCTGGCACTCAACCTTTTGACACTGAAATCAACAATCTCTCTGAAAAGGAGTAGGGAGACAAATACTTGAATATATTCAGTAGCATGAATAAAGAATGTCATTCTTAAAAAAACTGATTTAATAAAATGAATTATTTTCTGCTTTGCCAAGTTTACCAACAGAATAAGAGGTTCTTTCTTTTAATGGAAAAAACCCATCTGTGGCATGATGCTTTTGAGAGGCACCAAAGCCTATTCAAATAAGCCATGTATTTTACAAAAGGAAAGAAGTAAACTGATTATAAAGAAGAAGAAAAAAAAAAAGGTAAGAGTTAAAGTGAAATATAAATTGCAAGTGTTTCATGAGCATAGCCCTAGATGCTGTGACCCAGAAGGTAAATGGCAATGTCCTGAGTTGAGTAGAGCTACGCTGGTTTGCATTAGCTGGGCATGTCCTAGCTTCACAAACCTTCACACACTCAGCCTCAAAAACAAAACTACTCCACCTACCCCAGCTTTCTATAGGTATAAACCATAACAAAGCTGAGAGGAAAAATATTAGCAATACAATTTGGTCTTAGACTTTTGTTAGACAACTGCGATATTATTTGCTTTTTAAAAGCTGCTTTACACTCATTAGTCTCAAGTATTACAACGTGATATTTTTAAAAAAAATTAACAATTTGCTGTGGCAAGGAACATTTGATATATTTTTGTTTAAAAGATGTATTATGCTCCTGTCAGTAGATTACAAACTTCTTGAGACAAGTGCTGGTCAGTTTATTTATGTGGAACCCTAAGTATAAAGTTTCTGTAGAATTTCTTTAGAAAGGTCAGACAAATGTTCAAAGGATTATAATGAGAATGGATGAGGCCTTTGAAGGACTATGCAGTCTTTCATTTGCTAATCTAAAGTAACACTTATTAGCAATGATGATTTCTTCAACCACTACATAGTCACCCCCCTCCATGAACCAGTCAAAGTGTATCAAGGACTTCTATGATTTAGGAATCTATTGCTGTATTATAATAAATCATGGAGGTGATTAATTTCTTCCCCCCTCCTCTAAAAATTCTCGCACGCAACTTTCTATTCAACTCCTGCCAAGAAAAATGTTTTAAATCTGTATTTTACCAATTTTACCCTTGACAGTTTTCTTAAGACACTAAAAATCATCAAGACTCAAATAAGGAAATAAGACACATTAGTTCCTTTGTACATTGGCTTAACCGCTGTCAAGAATACTATTAGAAATTCAATACAATGTTGAAAAATAACACCACCAGCACAACTGATTTCAACACAACACATTCTAAGTTCCACACCAAGACAGCTTTTACAATAATAACTGCTGCTTTTCTGAATGTTTTTCTGTTACAGGAAAAATTGAAGTCATAATATCTTAAGATTTTTGCAAGTTGCAATTTTATACTTCTGTAATTCAGATGCAAAAGACACATGTAGATCTTAACTCATGAAATTTAAAGGTTTATAGAATACAGATTTTAGACCATCATTATAAAAGATGGTCTTTTCTTTCAAAATAAATTACTTGAAAGAGTAAACCAAGTTGGCAAACCTGCTTTGCAGTAAAAATTTCTGCAATCATTCCAGCATTTTGCCGGGGATGGAATGGACGTATGTTGGGGGAGAATAGAAAAAGAGGCATAGAGACTCTATTATCACATAATTATAATCCATATCTAGTTCATGTTAAAGATTTACTAGCAGTGTGATAAAAATATAAAAGTCAGGAAAGTAACCAAAAATAATTTAAAACATCTTTTCTTAAGTTGAAAAGTTTTCCTTTATACATGAAGATTGAATTTGCATTCATGAAATCCTAATGTAAAAGTGAACCAAAGTTACTATAACTTTTAACACACATTTCAGTTATTAAGATATTTTAACACAAAGTTCTACTACAGCCTCCCAGCTCAAGAGTACATGACAATCCAGGTAATTTGCTGATTTCAGTGGATTTGCAGAGTATGTTAATCAGTGCTGAATTCAGTACAGCATTTTGCAGTTTCAAGTTTACTGTTTTGCTTTCAATACATCTAGGCACTAATGTTTGCAATTAACTTTTTTTGTAGACACAAACATACACACCAAGTATCAACAACCTCAATCTGTTACAGACTTAAGCTGCAAAATTCAAAATAATTAGGTCACCTAGGTTTGAACTTATATATTGAATTTCAGTCTAAATTATAAAAGCACATCCACTTCATATATCAGCACAAAACAGCTCCAGACTGAAACTACTTTTCAACCTTGTGTCATCCAAGTATCAGCTTTGCATAAAATGTATTTTAAAACAAGAGTAAATTGCCCATAAGTTGAAAGTATGGAACATGCAGACAGACTTGCATCTAAGAAGGCAATCAGAGATGCAGTTCGTGTTGCACTCTCCATTTTATTATGCTTAAGATACTATTCCCTTCATATTTGTTCAGTAGCAGCTATTTCAGTTGTAATATTAAAATGAATCTGTACAAATAATGTTTATTCCATAAAGCCAGACTGACTAAAAGGTGAGGAGCACTTAGAGCCTAGTATTCATAAACATTTTGTAATTTTATAACTTCTGATCTGCATAAGACCAGAAATACTTTTATGCAATGCTTCAGTTGCAACATTCTGTTACTGTTTACATGAACTAACTCACAGTTCTGTGTAAATGTAATTAGTCCAATATGCAAACTTAAAAAATTTACTGAATGTAAATAGTACATCTTGCAAGAAACATAAATAACTATAATTTAGATTTAAATTACTATCCTCATAACAGATGCATACACCTATATCTTCTTAGAATTGTTTACAATTTTCAGAGGTTTCTCATATATGTTTTTTTAAATTTGGCCTTTTTAAACTTTTTTTTCTCTCAATACTGAGGAAGCATTTCTTTTTCCTGGACTTTAAATGTCTATGCATCACACTCATCAGTAGCGTGTGACCATAGCCTAGTGGTTAAGAATTAAACAGTGGTGAAGCTGAGACCAAAAGGTGCACAGAGAGAATGTGCAAATATTTCACTAGCTATTGAAACAAGTACAATCCTTGCTACTTTTAAAAGAGAAAAAATAGCATTGGCATGTATTTCAATAACTATGCAAGCAATATCCAGCAGGTGTGCACCTTGTCATCTGAAAGTAGCCTTCTGAGTTTTGATTTCAAATGCTAAAGCTATTCCTCCAAATAATCCAGGAGACATGCATTGCAAAAGCACGTAGCGATGCACAAAAAACCTGTCTGTGCTTCATACCTGTCACTTCAGACTGTCTGTGAAGCCCAATACCACAGTAAGGAACATTATTTAACATAAGTTTTGGTTTTAGGTTTTCTGGAGTTTGTTGGGTTTTTTAGCTTTAAACAAAAAAACAAAAAACAGCACAACATTTAGTTCTAACTTCTCTCTTGAGCTTCAGTCAGGCCACAGAATGGGCACTGGAGTCGCCTGACCCTGTACTCAAACTCCTGGAACCTGTAACACTTGTTTTCTAACAAATCACCTCTGGAGATGGAGCAGGCTTCCTATCAATCACTAACAAGTTAATTCCACATAATAAGGCAGGTTCGGATGCAGACTGATACATTGTGAAATGCTGTATCTAAAATTGATTAGAATAGCACTCAAAATGAATGCAGCCCTCCAAACCACTTCTTTGCTCAGAAACATTAATCTCACTTATAAGGAGAGCTTCATAATGGTAATGCTTGGTATGAAAAAAGTATGAAATAAATCAGGTTTTATAAGACACAGCAATTAATCAGTTTTAGAGCTAAGGAAAGGCTGTTAAAGCGGCACATTTTTACAATGGTAACTTCTTTAAAGCCTCTGTTACCTCCAAAAAAATTAAATGTTTAGGGCTTTCTTTTAATTGTTCATCTGACAGTGTGAACCCCAGCCCTAACTCTGAGTTCCTGAAATGTTTTCTACATGCTAAAACTCGGCAAATAATACTACTCTGTTAGAAAGATAAAGCATTTATTTTAAGGCACTCTTCAGTCTAAGAAGAATCACATGCAGGTATCCTGAAAGGACTTACTTCTTTAACTAGTTAGCCTGGGGTAAAAAAAATATTTAATCAAACCAAGGATTTTCTAATAAACACTCTAAAATTATTTCTGGTAATATTTTTTGCACTTGATACTGCACAGACTTGCAGGTGATAGTCAAATTATCACTACATATCACTAAAACAGTAAACCTAACAATGTATTCATTTAATAGAATGAATTTTCTACAGTAAAGTTGTTCTTAAAAGAAAATAATATTGCATAGATATATTAATCTTATTAACAATCTCTAATATGTAGTACCAGTATAGTTCAAATCAGCCTCTAAATCTTACACAAGTGCAACATTTTGAAAAAAAAATATTTTAAGATTTCTCTATAATGATTTTGCTCCATAAGAATTTTATAGTTTCTTTTGCATACTGACAGAGAGATGAGTTTTCAATAATAGAAACAGAGCTTTAAGTACAGTATCACTATAAATATAAGAGCAGTTCTGACCTGAAGCCTTAGCATCTCTGGTCTTTTATGTCTATAAAGCACAATGCCCTTCACAAACAACACCTGATCCTCCGAGTTGCTGGGCACTCTCAGCTTTTATTTGGCCTAATCCAAAACTGATGCAAGTTAGTGAGAGTTTTTCCATCAATCTACAGGGGCATCAGTCTGCACAATGCTCACTGATTTTAACTGAAGGTATAGGTTTTAAGTATCTTACTAAGCCAAGACTATAATCTGTTAATTGTTTGGGCTAGGAGATGACAAAAAATACTTTCAAGTTATTATTTCATTTTCTAATATTTTATGGGGCTTCTATAAAACAGATGTTTATTACAGCAGCCATTGTGTGTGTGCTCATTTGTAACTTTAAATCTACAGTCTTAACCTGCTAACTGGATTATGAATGTTATTTTGGATTGTTTTTCCTCAAAACATATTAAACAAAAGAATCTCAGCGGGGTCAAGTATTTCTTATACCAAACAGCATCTTTTATCTCAGTGTTCACTGAACCCCTTTCCATTTTTAATCAGATGTACGCATCTCATATTTCTGTACTGTTGGCTTTTTTCTCTCCCCTAATTTACTAGACCATTGAAAATAACCCAGCAAGTTCACAGTAGCAAAGCTTCAGAATTGTAAGGTAATATTTTTCTCAACCTGTTACATTTTTCCAAAATTTAAGTGATACAATTTTCATGCATATTCACTTACATAGTGAATATGCATGAAAACTATCCTTATATTATATAAAAGTACATTTTATGAAAAAATTTCCCCGCATACAATATTAAACTAATCTCCTAGACGTGAATGCAATAATAATTCTGAATAGCACATGGATTATTTTAGAAGGGAAGAGCAGTGGTATTTTTCAGAGAGTGTCTTCAAGTGTTTTACAATTAACTTTTTTGTAAGACCATAGACGAACAACATTTATACTTCAATTTATTCTTTACTAGACAGAATTTTAGGATCCACATGGCCACAGAATATCACTACAACTCCTCAGTGGTATGAAGCAAAATACTTTGCCTGAGGAAGTATACATAAAATGCAGGGGTAATAGTCAAATAAAACCAAACAAGCATTGAACTAAGACTTAGTTTAAGAGACACATGATATTTAGAAAGTAGAAAAGTAAAACTGCCAAAGTTTTCTTATAAAAATATTTTAAATCTAAATATTTAGAGGAGGCTACATCTACATGATACCTTATGGAAACTGCTCCTATTAAAAAACTTTTAACAGTCTGTGAGCACATCAAGATGGGAGTTTGGCTATGTTCTCTTTTTACATTACTTTGCCTAAAAGCAACTTTATAACATAAAACTGCGAAGTCCACAGAATAGTGGATCTGCTTCCTACATACACGTGAAGAAAAATCCCACCAGACACCAGCAATGTTTGGAATTTCGCAGGGGAGACCACCCCTTTCTCTCCCAAACCACAGTGACACACAATTTCTTTGGTCGCCATGTGTTTTCGCTGCACAGTAACACGATTTTCACTGCAGTTTACTGACTAGACCATTACAGATACGAGCCTCAGAAACCCCGTCCTTTAGCAGGAGAGCAGGTAGAGCCCCGGTAGCAGCTCTGGAGCACAGACCACCCGGCAGCCTGTCACCGCCCGCCGCCGCTTGACAAACGCGCGGCCCGAGGACGCCAGACCCGGCGGGAGCGCCCCGCGCCCGCACACCCCAGGTAACAAACGCCAAGTTCCAAACCCACCATCAACTTGCTCGGAGGAGCTTTCGCGCCTCCGCCCGCGCCCCTATGCTCACCGGACAGGAGTGCGGACACTTCCGTTTATTTTCCAGAAGTGAGGATGCCGACTTGAGAAAGCGCCGAAACTGCTGCGGTGCCCAGTCCCACCGCCGCCCCGCGCCGCCGGGAGCGCGCTCAGCCCCCCGGGAGCGCGCACACCAGCAGCCCCAGACCCCGCTCCGAGGCCGCCGAGGCCGCGCAGCGCTGCTGCCAGACCCAGACCCCTCCCATCCCTCCCGCTCAGTTTTCCGCCCGGCATCGCGGAGTTTCCACATTAAGTTGCGTCCCCGGCCCCATCCTCCTGCTCCCCCGCGCCCGCGTAGCCCTACCTGGGGCCGCGCTCCGGCCGCAGCCGCGCGTCCCGGGGCGACCCGCGACTCCCGCCCACCGCCCGGCGAAAGTCCCGCCGCCAACGGTGCCACCGTGGGGGAGGTGGGGAAGGGAGGGACGGAGGGCCGCAAAAACCTCCACCGGCCCCCAGCCCGCTCTCGTCCAGGCGGAGGGCAGCGGCCCCGGCTCCCCACTGCCGGCCGGACAGCCGCGGAGCGCAGCGCGCCACTTACCGCGGGCTCGCCGCGAGCCTCGCCGCCTCCGCGCCCCGGCAGCAGCGCGGGGGAGAGCGGCGCACGCCGGCACTTTGTCAGGCCGGGCGGGCGGGAGCGGAGGGCGGGCGGGAGCGAGGGGAGGGCCGGGGGCCGGGCGGGGGGAGGGCCACGAGTTGCTGCCCGCGCCCCGCGCCGCGGGAGCTTACGCGTCCCGCGGAGCTCACTTTCCCCGCCTCCTCCCCCGCCGGGCGGTCAGGGAGTTTGGCCCCTCTTCTTGCGGGAGGGGAGGGCGAAGGTGCGCGCACAGCGACGTGCCGGGGGGGAGGAGCGCGGGGAGGAGCCGCCGCCGCCAGCACCTACTTTCGCCGTAACGCGGGGGACCCGGGCGAGGGCCCTGGTACTTCCCTGCACCACCCCGGGCCGGGACACGACCCACCGGGCTGGGGACCCTCAGCCTGCTGCCCCCCCTCCCCGTCCCCGCCGCTCGCATGGAGTGCCGTGGCGCGGCTCCCACGCTGAGTCTAATCAGCGCATCCACGACGCCGGCGGTGATTTAGGGGTCATCCGCGAGCGGCACTTCAGGCTGATGAATGGCTCTTGGCCGCTGTCTGCCCTGATGAGGGTGTCTGCGTGCTCCTGATTGCAAACACTAATGAACTTACACGGCTCCGCTGCGCGTTCCCTCCACCCGGCGGGGCATGAGGCATCCCTCTGCTGCATTTTGTTTTCCGCGGGAACCTATTTATTTTTATATGGGGCGGGAAAGAATTTGGGGAAATAATCCGCAGCTCCCTCGCAGCACCGCACCGCGGCCGGCCAAGCAGAGCCGGCGCCGCGGGCGGCCCGCCCGCCGAGGCTCTTTGGCGCTGCCGGCAGCCCGGGCGCGGCGCGGCGCGGCGGGGCCGCCCGGCAAGGCCGGAGGGTGCCGGCGGCGCTCCCCGGCCCGGCAGCCCGCCCCTCGCACGGGTACCCGCGGCCCCCCCGTCCGGCCTTTCCGCCGCACCCCGGCAATTTTCGGAGTTGGGCGGGAGCCGGGTGCCGGGTGACCTGATTACAGCTTAAACATCTGCTTTTAAAGCCATTTCTCCGTGGTGTACAAAGGCGCTTCTGCTTATTTTTTTCCCTGACTCCTCAGCAACCTCTCGGCTCAAAGTAGTAGCTGTAACTTTTCGCACACTGAGATGTTACCTACCTACCTACCTAGGACCGCTCTCTTTTCACGCCTTTATCCTTCCCTTGTAAACTCAAAGGCGTTTCACACACGAGATGCGAAACACCCGGAGAAGTTAGACAGATGAGCAGCTTTGAACGTTTAGCTGGCTACCCGCTGCAGTATTTTGATTTTCCTAACTTTATCCACCACATCTCTGACTCTATAATGAAAGATGCACGACTTTGTTATCTTAAACGCTCCTAGGGAAAATCCCTATAATACCTCTGTCCTGAAATAACTGGAAATACCTCCTAATCATGGAAACGTTACTGCAGATGTAACCAACGGGCATCGCGAGGGAGCTATGATCAGTCCAGCAGTTTTCTCTCACATGCCCATGTTTTACTCCTGTGTTTTTCTTTGCATTTGTACTTTGCTGGGCTCGACCCGAGAGACAAGGTGCCTGGGTATATAAACTGATTCGACAGTGCTGAGGTCAGCATGTGGGAATTACAGCAGGTACCACACACACAGAGCCAGCATCACACAGCACCGTTATACAGCAAGTGCAATAGGAAACCACAAATGTTTCAAGCCTTTTTAAGTCAACGTGTTGACGTCAATGTGTTGACTTAAAATAATATTGAGCATACTGAAAGGAAGAGAAAAAAAGTATTTTTAATGGCAATGACATGTCTTCATCCCCAAAAAGTTGTAATAAAAATAACTACTTTTAAATAGAGGTTTGCAAAAGTATTTTAAAGATACAACAACTAAACCAATGGATTTAAATGAATACTCTCTACTGAATTTATGAGTGGCTCTGCAGTGGCGGCATTTAATTTCAAAAAGTAGGAGCCACAGAGACCTTGAGAGAGAGAGTTCTGTGCAGGTAAGTGCATGGACAATACAGGTAGAACTGGAATCATCATGACCTTGTCTTTCAAATAAATTATCCTACTAAGAGTTTAGTCCTTACAAGAAAGCACTCGAAGTGTGAAAATGTGAATTGCACAAAATTAATTGTTACAAAATGCCTATAGCTATGTACACAGGAACAATCAAACCTGAACTTACGCCAAATGCTGTAATTGTTGTTGCATATTATACAAAATAGCATTTCTGCTAAACTACAAGCTAATCTTGTAGACTCAGGGTTTTACTTACATTTTTTTTTCTTTTGGCTTACAGTGCTAACACAATATTTAAAGTTATGTTTTGCAAATGCAAATTTAAAGCATTGTATTTTGCACTACTACTACATTTGCAATACCTTTGCTAAATTTTTTCATCTAGTACTATTTTGAACTTCTTATTGCCCTCAAATACACTGAGTTAAGATACAGCTTTATTATAAATAGAAAGATAATATCATGCCTTCCTTGTGCAAAGCCTACTGGATAGACAACAAAAGTTAACTACTTATCGATACACATTTGAAGTTTGGAGCAAGTTATCTTGGCACTCTTAACTTGGACATCACTGAAGCAGCATTACCAGGCTTACCAAAATTTAATTAAATTTCAGCCTTCAGAGTTTAACTTAATTTGAAAAGTGTGCAGGAACATCTGAGTTAGAGCTTTGTAGGAAACTATCTTTCAAATGTCAACTGTTAAATCTGACTAAACTCTCTAAAATCACACGGCAGCCATTCCTTACTCATTTGGATTTTTTGGATTTCTAGTAAGGTCACTACTTCAGTACAGAAAGAACAAAAGGGTATGCGTTCCTCATCGACTTAGGGATTTTTTTTTTTTTCAGATGGGACTATCAGCAAATCTTTTTGGACGGTAGGTGCTACTGAGAGGAAAGAGCAGGATGTCCCCTGATGCGAGACATGCCGGCTCCTACAAGTAACTCCAAAAGACGACACACATTCAAGACATTGTCACGTTCTTTGCAAACTCCCTAAACTGTTCCTAACGTGTCCCTCCGTACTTGAACGGTAACTCGGACTTTGCCAGGTTTTTCGGCATTTTCTGGTTCCAGGACTCCACGCTCTTTAGGATATCCGCACGTCTAAAAAAAAACAGATCTCAAGATCTGTGCCTTGTCAACGGTCCTGGATCTACAGCTCATGGAGGAAGAAATTGTTTCTAACCATCCATTTTTCTTCGGGGTAAAAGTCAAGATGTGCTTTAATGCAGCTAGGTAGGGATTCCTCTACGTAACGTAACGGAAACAGCTAGCAGCATTGCCCTGTGTCAGGATACTTCATAATCACAACTCTAATTAGAAAAAAAAAAAAAAAAAAAGAAAAAAAGGAAAAAAAAAGTCCTCATTTCGACTCAGTCTTGCTGGTCGGTCATCACACGGAAACAACTGTCCCAGCTCCGCAGCTCCTGCTTCTGTGCAAGCCCCGCGAACTGACCGAGTTCGGAGCCGCTCGAGCGGCCGCTTTCGAGCTGTCGGCGGAGCCTCCTCGCTTCCCTCCCCTGCTGCCCGGGCAGGACGGCTGAGCCCGGGCAGCCCCCGCGCCGCGCCAAGCGCGGACCTTAGCGGGCAGGGTCAGAAGGTGACGAATCCGCCGTGACCACGCTCTGCCCTAAGCCCCGGAGAGAACCGCACCCCTCCCCTGTGGGAACGAGGAAACTTTGGGAAGAAGGGGCCGCCCGTGCAGCCCCGGCGTCAGGAGGAAGCCCCAGTGCGCGGGGGCGCAGAGTGACGGACTGGAGCGGCTGCGGACACGCGGAGCTGCGTGGGCTCGCTCGCTCCGCGGGAAAGGCTGCGCTGCCTCGCCCGTCTCACCGCCAGCAGCAGATCGAGCACTTTTTCCCCGAGTATCAAGTTGCGGTAAAATTGTAAAACAAATATTCGAATCTGATCACTGACAAAGCCATAAAATTAAATAGCTGTCTGCAGAGGGAAATATGTCTTAATTACCTTAATTAAAGCAAGATAGGGCCTTACACACGTTCATTTTGAAGCCACTAAATGTACTGATTATCATACAAATCAACCTTTAAATGGGGGTCATGCTTTTCCACTACATTAGTTTGTGTTCCACTGCATAAAACAAAGCTATATGGGAAGCTGACCTCTGGTGAAAATGATGCACTTCAGCTGCACAAAACTGCTGACCCTCTTCATTGGGTCCTCAGAAAAGAACCTGAAGGAGTTTGCATACGATTTGGAATACAAAAATGCCTTTCATATAGTGTTAACACTGCATTAGGAACTACTGCCTGAGCTAAACTTATGGCCCTAAACCGAAGCACATAATCATTTTAATCACCTTGTATTCATAAGTAGGAGCCATCACAAAGCACCATTATTGCCATCATTGTGTGAGTTAGTACACAAGGCCATGAAAAATGTAAGATTTGTGTTTGCTGGTATAACACTTTCCCAGTAACTATAGCTGAGGGTAACTATCCATATTTTCCTTTAACAAGAGGAATGTAGAATATTTATAGTAATTCAGAAGTCAACATACAGACCTTATATGTACATACAGAAGTTTATATAATTAAGTCACATTCAGAATTTATGATGTTTACAAGAAGAAAGAGGCCTTGTTTTACCTAAGCTTCATAGTCATAATAAACATTTTTGTTTTCTCTTCTAGCTTTCTAGCTAAAAGATGTATTTAAAAAAATAAAAAGAAATTCCACCAGAAAAATTGTTCAGATTTAGGAAATGTACAGAAAAGATGATTTTAAGAAAAGCACATTGCACGAGGGAAAAATAAACCAAAAGTGCTTTTCTGTTGTCTGGTTATTTATTTTTCTTCTTCTACTGTGCCATGTACTCCTTCTAGCAGAAGACATCACTAACAAATGCAGTCTGGGAAAAATACCTCTCTAACCAAAAGCTCTAATAGCAATCTGCTATTTTATTGTGATAATTTGGATGTTAATTGCTCTAATGTGCTGAAATGGAGATTTTATTAAAATACTACTAGTTAAAAAAAAAAAATCTTAAGTTGTTAGTAGTAAAATATGTTGTATTCAAGATGACTGCTTTCATTCCTGGAAGACAAGAGTTCAGGCAGTGGAGTGGTAACAATCTGTGTTTGTTCCTGTCTGCTCAGGAGAACTGTTTCTAATTGATCTGGCATGGAATTTAGTTGGAAATGTGTATGTTGCAACCTAAGCACAGTCCCTGTATGCTTTGTAAAGTGATCACCATATGGGCCTTATTTGAAACATTTGAAGGTTTTAGCTATTAACCTTGTTTAAATTGTGCTGTAAATTCAACTCTCTGAGATGAAAAATATATGTAACTGTGTGTATATCTATCAATATATAAATCTATGTGTGTCTATATAAATACAGACATACATACACACATATGTGCATAAACACACATCTACAGCCATACATACAAACTGATCATTTTAAGTATCATGAACATGTGTCAGTTATTTGCATATTATTATTAATAAAGGCACTAGTTACATATTTAGAAAATCTGTTGAGTGGAAATATTGTTCTGATACAGAACAATATTGTTCTGATACAGTTCTGATACAGTGGCTGATGTTTCAGAGTCATTTTCTGTAAATGCCTTTTAATATTTGGGAATATTTTTGCATTAATTTTTTTTTGAAAAAAATATGCTCAGATCTATTTCCACACATCAGAATATTTTTAACCACCATTCTGATGTCACAGATATTTAATTAGGAAAGCCTAGATAAATAAGAGGAAAACTGAAGTTCTTTCACAGAAAACTCTTAGGAGACAATGGGTAACTGTGATTCTTTCAATCACAGGGCCAATCATCATATTTTAACCCTCAAAAATCTTAACAGTGATTTCTTCTGAATGTAAAATGAATGGCTAGGCTTTGTTGCAGGTAACAGTACTAAGTTATGAATGCTGATGGCCTTCTTGTACAGCCTTAAATTACATTGAAAAAGATACAGTTTCTTTAATTAAAAAAGCTGCACTGAACTAATCCCTCTAGCTGAAAAAAGAAAAGTTTTAAGCAATCTCTTTCTGCTCTGGGAGAGAAAAGCAGACAATACCATAACAGATCAGAAACATAAGCTATAGTGTGCAGCCAGGAGCACAGCAGGGAACTGAATACTGCTCCGACTGTGTCATTTTTTAATCCCCCATCCCAGTTTTCCCCGTCTGACCTCATGCTGAGATGAAGTTATCACAGAAGACAGCTTTACTCTTACCAATGAATCCAACCCTGGATCTGTATTATCCTCAGCAGATCAAAACACCGCTTTCATCAAATAGCATTATCTGCATAAAAGGCATGCAATTGCCTGATAATTTCACCCAAACTATGCTATTCATTTAAAGGACAAGAAGAGAAATGTAATTCATTCCTTTTTTTCCCCTTGGAAAAGCTAACTTATACTTCACTCATGGGAACTTTTCTTTTTTTAACATGGGATCTCAAGAAGAGGTCCATTAAAAGTTTCCCTCTGGTTTACAATTAATTGTTAGAGTACTCCTATGCCATGTGAGTGACACAAGTGTAGTTATGCAGAAAACTGGCAGGCAGAATTCACAAAGCTTGCTGTAGCCATGATACTGATTCCATTAGCCATGGTCCTGCTAACCTTAATAATCAAATCATATATGGAATAATTGTAGCAGCCTACAAATAAATAGTAGCTGAAGGTGTTTACAGGACTTTCCTACAAATGGAAATTCCAAGTCTAATAATTTTTTCCTAGCTCAGAAAGGCTGCACCACAAGATCCTGAAATATCATCACTAATGTATGTGTTGTTTATAAAAAACATGTACATATATTAAAAACTCATGCTGGTGCCTTGTCTTCCAGAAAGGAAAGCACACAATACTATGGCTCATTGGTTTTATTGATGTACACAAAACATTAAAGTCATGACGGAGGTGGGGCAGATCACTCCAAGTGAGTGCTGTTACAACATCTATTGTATTTGGACTATTACATGTACTCTGCTTGTGAAACTAATCTTGGTATTCGTCTGCTTGTAAAGGGCTCAGGCATATTTCTTCCACAATAAAAAGAAACCCTCAAACCTAAAACTAAATGTTCTTTTAAATTTTGTTTTTGTTTTCTAATACTTGTTTGAAAGAGCAAAGATACTTTTGTGTTGGAGTCTTGTGTTTTATAGTTTGTTGGGAGAGGTTTTCTTGTTTCTTGAATAGCAGTGTTTATGTTCAGCGCCAGAAATAAACACTGATTTGTATCTGGCAGAGGGAATTCTCCCTTTCTTTTTCTAATAGTACAAAGGCCTGGAATGTCACGGGACTGCAAATACTAAACTGGGTACTTGTTGTGGCCTAAATATTGCCTATTCCATACAATGCCAGCTACTTTTCTTTGGGACCACTGGACAGGTACTATCCTCTTCTGAGAGGATCATTTTTTTTCCCCCCAGCATGTCTTTGATACTTTTTAAAACAGGAGTTCTTTGAAGTGGCTCAGAGGTTTGGAATCACAGGAGTTGCCTCAGAAGAGCTGGATTATTGAGCCTTACACAGGCACATCACACATTTACCATGGGGCTACAACCTCTCTATGTACACACAGACCCTATGGAACTTTATATTATAAAAAAATACCAGTTAAGTTCACAACTTTCTGGGTCTTTTCAGCTTCATGACAGAACCCTTTTCCCCCCTTGATTTCACAAAACCTTTGGATGTTTCAGTGCTTCTTTATTAAATTAAAAAATATAAACATATATATTCACTTTCCCTGTCAAGTGTTATCTTACTTTTTAATGGAAACACTTTCCTATCATAACTTATGGAGGATTCTGATGCAGGAACTATGTATCTGAAAGCTTGTGTCCTTTTTCCAACTGTATGAGTTAATCTGAGAAAATACTTGTGGTTTTCTTTTTTTATATATAAAGGGTGTATTATTATTACTATTATTATTAAGGATTAATGTATGCAAGTACACTTGGGTTTGGATGTGTGTTCATCAGCATTATTTCCTATCTGAACATTGTAGGTTTTATTATATGTTTCCATGGCAATGGAATGTAACTTCTTATTGAAATATTTTTTAAAAAATTATTTGTGTGGTTGAAATGGCTTTTACCCCTAGGCATTCGAAACAGGATTCTTGTGGGAAAGAAAAAGAGAATGGGCTGAAAAAGCTGACTTCCAGTGTTGATATGGTATTATGCTACATATGTTGGTATAATCACCTGTAGTGCCCCACAGGCTGTTAGCAGCTATGGGGTCTTCCATTTGTGAAAAGCAGGGCAATCTGATGATGGAGGAATTTAGGAAAAGGAGGAGTGCTAGTCAGAAAGCAAGATGTAAGCTGCCCTTCCCCCAGGCTTTATGGCTCCTTCTTACCTACAACTTTGTGGAGCACGGGCACAGATAAAGGGTAGGTCAGCTCTAGAACCACACCTCCATCCAGGTACCATGTGTGAAGATGGTAGAGTATGGTAACTCATAATTTACTAGGCAGAGATCTTGTTTCAATCCTTACCTCTCTTGCCAGACCAGTGATATTATGGCTATAACCAAGGGTTCTGTTTATATGGCACATTAACTGCACCACAGTCTACCAGCCTTACCTTTTAAAAAGCTACAAGAAATACAATGCAGAAAGCCAGTCCTTTCAAGAGAGATTTCCATTTAGGAAAACCAAGGAAGTGACACAAAAAAAGCACTGATAAATACAGACTACAATCAAAAACTTTGGCACAGATGCTAATATTGCTTCCCTTGTACCAACTTTGCTAGACCAGAACTCAATTTTTAAAAATGTACTGTATATCAGGATGCACAGATTATCCTCATTCTGTATTTCCAAATCTTTTTTGTTCAGCTGTGTTTATTCTTATGGCTTTAGAGAAGTTCACAACATATTAAAAATGCAGTCTTGTTTTGCTTGTTTGTTTTAAAAACTGAAATAAATGGAATTGAATATATAGAGTTCTTAAAACACTAGAAACTAAATATGGAAACTCTAAATGTCTTCAGTAATACAAAAAATAAACAAGAATTTTAAAATTAAACAAAAATCGTCTACAATATAGTTCTGATCTCAAGCAGCAGTTCAGAACAGAATTGACTTCAGCCACTTAAAGTGATGTAAATCTGGGTTCCATTATATTCATCTCAGATTCAGAACATGACTTCCATGTGCACAAATATCACAGTCTGAGTGGGTTTCTGTAGTCTTTTACATATTTCACTTCAGCATTAGAGAACCACCAACAGTTGATACAGTTTTGAGACTGATACAAATTTTGACTTCTGTAGTCCCTCCCATCATATGCTTTTAACCTTCTGTTTGTGTTTTCTTTCAGTTGTCTGTTAAACACAACCTATATTAGTTGAGGTGATGTTGAAACACCCACAACTTCTGGATGTATAAGTTCTTTATTTTGAAAGAAATGTATGATGTGTGTATGTATGAGTTCCCCTTTTTCCAGAATTTAAATATAGAGGAATTAAGTAGAATGGAGGATGACAACAGAAAACACATATGAAGTTTTCTCTAGCTTCATATTTTCAGCTCTCAGCTCCTATCATAGCAGTGCAATATTTGTGCTGCTGATTTCATGGCAGTGAAATTGCACAGAGCATGTCTGATTCTACATTACTTCTCCTGAATTATATTGGATCAAGAATCACATCCACAATAGTGCGTTCATCAAAGCTTTCAGTAGAAGATGAAATGGCAGGATCTTTTAAAAGCCAAAATTGTCATTAGACCACCGAACACCTATGATGTGTTGATGATTTCACAGCAAGTCCCTGAATTCAGACAAAAGAGTTGAATCTTAGCAAACCTAAATCCGAGTTCAGCACTAATGCCAATTCTAACATTTACCATCTCAGTGAAAAGCTCTACCACCATTCTGTGAACAGGACTTGCAACAAGGCAAAGTGGAAAAGGAAATAGTTCTAAGTAGGTTCATTTCACAGCATACATCTTGGAAGCTTTCTAAAGCACACAGCTATAGTTCCTCTTTCTTAAATATTCAGTACTTGTAGAAAACTAGTGAAACCCTTTGCATATGCACATTATAAAAATCCAGCTTTTCTGTTTTTACACCAGTCATAAAAAAATGGAAAATGATAAAGAAGCAGCAGAAGAAATCTATAGCTCATGTGCTGGCAACACTAGAGCTCTGCATTTATATTTTTCCATTATAAAAGAAATAGTTCTCAAAATAATCTCAGAACAATAAACATGTAGTATCTGTCAGAAATAATTATATCATGGAAATTAAAAAAATAGATAAAAACACACATTGATTCAGTTTTTATGTGGCTTATGACTTTCTCAAGTATAGCTGCAAAGGTTGTATTTGTACAGCCTGCCACTTTGGCCATCTTGGGTACTGTGGCAATAGCATTTTCTTCCTCTGGCAGCCTCTTCTCTAGTACCAAACTTAAGCTACTCATCTTCATTTTAAGAATCCTCCAACTGCCCTTTTCCATCCTGCCAGTCACTGCTTTCTTCCTGTCAAGAGCTCAACACCCATGTCAACCTGGCATATGATACCAGTAGCTGTTGCCAACTCCTAAAATTTGAAATGCATCTCTCTGCCTTTTTTTTTTTTTTTTTTTTTTTTTTTTTCCACGATTCCTCTCATACTTGGGAGAAATTGTTCTTAGAGATTTTCTTCCCCAGTTCAAAAAGCTTGGACAGTATTTGCGATTGTGCTGACCAGTACTCCTTGTGCTGCTGTGCTGCCATTAGCTGCACTGCCTTGTTGCTTTTGTTTAATGCTTAGATAGTAAAGTTCCCTGGAAGCAGGAAAAGTCTTTTTCCATTTATGCTACATCTAATGCAGCGTGTCTGAGAGCTCTCACAGTCTGAGTGCTCATCGAAGCCATGGCAATACAAATAAGTAACAACACTGCCAATAATCAAATTCACACACCACTTCCTTTGGTAATTTGATAATAGGTTCCATGTCTCTGCTGATAATATTCCTCATTTTTTCTGCTTTCTATATGTGTAAGGACTACTTTGGCTTCAGGAAGTGCATCTGGGATGTGATAATCCTCATATAAATTCCAAGCTATTTTGACACATATACTTAATACACCCTAAAATATGATATGCAAAGAGCAATGAGATTTCTATAGCCATCAATAATCAACCAATGACATTAATAATCAAGGTTGCCTATGTAACTGCAACTCTGTATCCTGCTTTTAGATATAAGGATACTCTAATGATCAAATACTTGGCTTTTATAGAGGCCAGTCTTTATCTAGAGGAAAGGTAGTTAATCACTATTTAGTTTTATCCCCTGCAATCAATAGATTTTGCCAGATCTTCCTTACTACATGCCACCAGAATTAT